>NC_084801.1:52348146-52651176 GCF_963169125.1 Humulus lupulus | reverse complement strand
GCATATGGTGCCCGTGAGGGTGTTTGGTGAGCATATTGTGCCTGTGTCAGTGGTGGAGGGGCATATGGTGCATGTGGTGTGTTTGAGGCTCCTCCAACACCCGAACCAGATGCATTTGATGATCCAAATGCACCGCTCTATTGAGATTGAATTATCCAAATATCCATAATTCTCATATTGCTAAGTCTAAAAAAAATGGGCAGCATTTCCCCTATTTCCATCACATTTCTCAAATTTAAACGAACCTATATTCATCACATAAACACAACAAACCAATTAATCAATCAAACATGCATAATTTTAGTCTTATAACATCGCAGTACACAGTCCCAGAACCTATCTCCACTAATTTATAATTCCTACATTCCACTAAGTTCAATATCTTAACTATATATTAAGGTCAAAAATATTATTACCTCCAATATAAAATCTGCTGACGCTGTTTTTCATCAACTTAAACAGTAGAGCAATTAAGCAAATGGAAAATGGAGCAAATGAATTTAAAGAGGAAGATAAGAAGGTTTTTACGTGGTTCAGCAGTTAATTCTGCCTAGTCCACGAGTCTATATTATTAAGACTTGGAGTTTTCTGGAAATTCTTCAAAGATGAAATACCCAGAGCTCTCTCCCAAGAAATTAGAAGTCAGAACTCCCTCCTCCACAAGTGGTGATTCCTTCTCTATTTATAAGGAAGGTTACAGAGTTCATTCCCACATATTTCGGGAAAATATTATGTATATCAATTGAAATAATGATATTAAATGCAATATCTCCTATAAACATAGAAACGTCCCATGAAAATTGGGAACAGATAACAGATTAAATGGTATCCCTTAAATATTGGGATTACACAACAATAAATATGTTCACATGCAATAGGCTATCCAAGGTGACTCATCAGGTCTTCGAGATCAGCAATCGGCATTGTGACTGTCAAGACTTATAGAACCGTTATGAACTTGTCACCCAACTTCAAGCCATGCTCGGAGTAGGTTGATAATGTCAAAGCTGTTACACCCGAGCTTGCACTTCCCAAGCTTGGATTGTCTTATCTGAAGACAATCGATAACAGATATATCCTAGTGTCGTGCCATTTCGAACTCAGAAAATATCTCGAGGTTACACATCTTCGAGGTCGTTGTTTTACTTCAGAGATTTTACGGCTGGACCATACGATGTTTTCATACATTTCGAGCTCACACTTGACGAGCCTAGTTTTCAGGATCATAACCTCTTCTCTCGAAATTTGGGTGTAACATTTTTCCCCCTAAAAAGTATCAGTTCGAATCCTATGAGTAGGAAACTTTTGAACTACTCCTCTTAGAAACGGTACCATCAAATACACTTGAGTGTGGACACGCGTCAGCTGGGCATTGACCAATCAAAGTACTTGAGTGCCTTGGAACCCTGCCCACGTTCGTTCGCCTGCCAACTTTATGGTACTATCATCTCATCGGTCCGTGACCGTCGGATCGGATACCAAATCTGGCCAATGGCCCAGATTAGTTGGGCTTTTAACATTCCCAGGGGTCTATAAATACATTTCCATCATCTTCCCCATTTTATTTTCATCTCTAGCTTTCGGAGAGAGAAAAGGATAAAAACCAGAAGTTTCTTTGCCCAGATCTTGCATGTTCTCCAAGCCGAGAAGACAAAGCAACATTAGCCTCTTCGACTTCGTGAGATCGTCTTTGCAACCGCTTATTTGGTCATCAATCTCTCTATTTTCACCGACTGCATTGTGTAAGTTTAAGCTCTCGGTTTCATATGCTCGTGTACATGCATTGTTTTTATGCACGTTTATATTGTTGCACCATTGGTTCACTTACTAGTTTTGCACACTAGAGTGTTTAGCCGATAAGTATTATTCTTAAGTTCTAATCTCATGGGTTCCAATCCCAAATTCTATGTAATAGATCCAAATATGGTTCTTTTACTGAGTTTCAGAATTTTGGATGACATATCATGTACACCAAGATACTGGGCACAAGATTAGGGTTTTCAAATTACACGTTTCCCAAAAATATCACTTTTTAAGTAACCACCAACTTTTTCCCCTGATATATTGGAATCTTCAAAAATAAATCCACCTTCCTTCCTTTCTATGGAATACACGCTCCGAGACTGGCCTTGTCCTTTGGATCGAGTTTACCCCGTAGCCTCGATCATTCGAGCTTAGGTCATCCTGATTTTCATTCTTGATTTCTTGTTCACATGACCCTCACCCTTTTACTCTTTTGCTAGATGTCGCAAAACTTGGAGAAGCGGTGGGGGTCTAAGCTCACAATTCCTTACTCACCGAAAACTCTGAGCCTAGAATCAGTGCTTGATTTGGGAGCACCAACTAAGGCATGAGCAAGACGATACCTGAGATCACTTTCGACGTCAAATCGACGAGGTCGAGGAGAGGAAAAGGAAGAGACTTAGGGTCACCATCCACCCAAATCCCGACCCCGAGCCCAAACCAATCCCAATCTTAAAGTAACAATCGCCTTCAAGCTGGGGGACCTTCAATTTTCACTGATGGGAGAACCATCAAACCCCCTTCTACCTCGCAGTCAACCTCCATTCCCACCTCGAAGAGAGAATTCTTCGAGGCCGAGCACTAATGGAGCTCGATTTCTTCATTGGGGAAGATCTCTAACATCTTGGCCCTTCACAATATTGGACTATCGGGCTCGTTGAGGTGTCGAGCTCCAACCTCCCATGAGCAAAGTTTTCGCGCCCCGGGAGATGGTAATCCCGACAATAAGCTAAGATATGCAGCTTGGTGTCAGGAGCACATGAAGGCAGGGGCTTTATTGCCCTTAAAGTCCTTTTTCAAGAACTTCTTGGATTTCATCGGGCTTGCTCCTTTCCAACTCAACACCAACTCTTACAGGGTATTTTCAGCCCTGAGGTCACTTTACCACGAGCTAAAGTGGGAAGGACCTTCACCACAGGAGATCATGTATCTCTTTTGTTTGAAAAGCAATCCCTCCTGTGTTCGGGGAGGAGACAGCTTCTACTACCTTTCGAGCTATCCCAAGGAGAAGAAAATATTTGAGGATTTACCCAACCATCCCCCTGATTTCAAGAAGGATTTCTTTTGGAAAGATGGCCTGGCCCCTTCCAAATACTATTCGTTCAGACGAATTTGTAAGTATAAAAAATCTCTTCTTTTTGTGCTCGAATATTTTGCTTAGGCTCGACTCACTCGTGATATTTTTATTTCTTCAGCCAATTATCATCGACCTTCTCCCTCCGATAAGATGAAAGAGCACAAGGAGACCTTGCTCCAATTACCTTACGGTAGGCACTCCCTTTCGTATCTTCTTCATGAAGATATGCTTCGATCTTGTGGCCTCCTGGAAAAGGATCAGTCTACAAATGACTGGTCCAACTAGAAATATACCAAGTAGGAGTTTATGCCTCTCCCAACTAGCAGCCTCCCTCTGAGGCGCAGTTCTAAGCCACAACCCCCAGCTCGACATCCTAGGAGTCCCCAATGGGGGAACGAGGCCAAAGACGAGGCCTCGAGCTCGAGCGACAGAGGTACAGTCATCCTTAGCTCAGACTTATGGTCTCCCTCACTAATTAAGCATAAGCCAGACAGATTAGTCTTGTGTGAGGATGATAGTGACCACTTTTATGTATGGTCCTGGGTAGATGAGTGAGTACATAGGTTCGATAGTTGGCTAGGGAAATATGACACTATGTATAGTCTGAACGAGGAATGGAACAGAATAGTCGTTCAATATGGGACAAATGATTACAGAGACCTTTCAAGGTTGAATTCCATGTATAGGGAAGGTATTCCCCCTGCCTCCTCTGAAGATGGGGGAATTACGTGGTCGCCGAGCACAAGCTCGGGGGGGAGTTCCAGTTAGGTTTTTCTTTACTTGTCCTTTTATTTCTTGCCTGTCTGCGTCATGCTAACTTTTTGTCTTGGAATTCCTTATAATGTGGTGTAATTGTGCAGGTGCCATGGATTCTAATCTTGACACCATGCTCGCCAGTGGCGAGGGGGCTCAAAGGAGTAAGCGCTTGAGAGGCTCGCGAAAGTCATACCGACCCGCCAAGGTCTTTAAGAGGGTTGAGAAGACTCCTCCTCCACCAGCTCCCACTCTTACAAGCCCAGCTGTGGATCGAAATCCTCAGGTCAAAGCGTCCACTACGGTCGTTCCTCCCTTGCCTCCTCCGATCACGGTTCACTCAACGCTCGGCCCACCCCTGAAAAAGCCCTTGGCCTCCAAAACACGCATGTTGTCGATTTCTACTCACGTCGATGAGTATGTAGTCGACAATGCTGTCGGGCCCCATGGGGCTACACTTGCTTCAGACATTCTGTCCCGTGTGGGCGAGAGTTTTGGCGGCTTTGACGCCCCTCAGTGGCAGTTTTTGAACAATGCGCGGGACTGCAATACACTTTACGACAAGAGTATTGAGCTCACTGCTGCAGTAACTTCTCTCATCTTACTTTTAGTTGTACTTGTGCTTAGTGTATTTTCTAACTCGATTTCTTTGTGTGTCAGGCTCTTGCTATCTCTGCTCAGCTTAATTATAAGTTGAACAATGAGGTCCATTCGAGCATGTCCTATGCCCAAGAGTCAAAGGATCTCCAACTTAAACTTACTGACGAGCTCAAGGCCACAAAGGCAAAGATGGAGGCTGAAGCTGAAGAGATGAAGGCGACAACCAAGCTTGAGAAGGTGAATGCCCGGCTCGCAGAGCTTGAGAGGATCAATGCTAAGCTTAAGGAGGAGAAAGTTGCCACTTTCGAGATAATGGAGAGCGAAAAGGCTCGTCTCCTTGCAGAGTTTAAGGAGAAGAAGGATCGGGCGGTCGACCTGACCATGTATAGGATCTGGGCCAGTAATGCCGATCTTGATACTAGCTTCCTAAGCTCTTTCGAGGTAGAACTCGTGGCCAAATGGCAGGCTTGGCTTGGCTCGGCTCGTCGCGGAGGAGGCAGAGAGAGCCAAGGAGGATGATGAGAAGGCTAAGGAGGATGCTCCTCCCTCCTAAATCTCACTCAGGGTTGCGTCTCTCTGAACCTTTTGTAATAGTTTTTATTTTCTGTTCTTTATGCCCCTGAGGCCAAGACAATTTATAGCTCGTGTAAGAGCTATTTTTTCTTTTATTCATGATATTTATAATACCGTTTTTTACTTTACTTTAATATTGCTTTACATTTCCTAAGATGAAACATTTCAAGCAATTTATATTAAAGAGTCCTTATATATGTTTATTCATACAAACATGTGGTGGATTTTAAGCTCGCGCTTCGATGTATTCATGCATAGTTTACTCGACGTATTCGTTCCCGATCTCGTAACACGTCAAGGTTGGAACATACTTTTACCATGCACCCGAAAGTACTTATATGGCGTGTAATATAGGAGGTTTAGTTATATCTTGCTTTTTTAGTTACTTTTCCTCGTCCTTGGGTAGCTCCCCACGGTTATGAGGTTGAAACTATCTTTTTGCAAGATATTCCAGCCTCGATCTTGACTCAACTTGGAGTAGGCTTATTTATGTTCCAACTTTCTATCGATTAGTTTGAGCTGGTTTGTTCCAAACCTATTCAGATCGTGTTTTTGGTTCGTAGTTCATACACTTTTATTTTTGATCTAGTTATGTCTTAGATCACGCATTTGGTTTTATCCAAATTACTTTGCCTCGCGCATTTGGTTATATCCAAATACATTTATTTTCATAATTCGGTTATGTCCAAACTATCTTAGCTCGCGCATCTGGTTATATCCAAACACTTTTTTAATAATTCAGTTATCTCCAAACTATCTTAGCTTGCGCATCTGGTTATATCCAAACACTTTTGTTTTTAATAATTTGGTTATGTCCAAACTATCTTAGCTCGCACATCTGGTTATAGCCAAACACTTTTATGCTTTTCGTATATGCTATTTTATTTTTTCAAGCTGACGGTATATATACCACTAATGCCCCCTTAATATCCTATGAATGTGACCATAGGTTATTAAATCAAGAGAGTTTGCAAAAAATACAGCATATGGAAACGAAAACAACGTTTATTCAGAATTGAACAATTTATTAATAGAAACTTAGCAAAGATAAACAAGCATGGTTACAGGTGTCATTGTTCCTACACTATCGATAGTAAGGTCGCAGATGTTCGCCATTCCACGCTCGTGGTACCAAATCCCCATTCAATCTTGCCAATTTGTAGATGCCAGGTTAGATAACTAATTCGATCTGATAAGGTCCTTCCCAATTAGGCCCGAGCACGCCAACAGCTGGGTCCTGTGTAGCCAAGAACACACGCCTCAGCACCAAATCACCCACACCGAATTTTCTATGTCAAACCCTCTTATTGAAATACTGGGTAGCTCGCTATTGGTATGCAGCATTTTTTAGCTAAGCCTCGTCCCTTCTTTCTTCAATCAGGTCCAGATTTACTTCGAGCTGGGACTGGTTCAAGGCTTGGTCATAAGCGTGGGTTCGAATGGTAGGTATTTCGACCTCGATTGGCAGCATAGCCTCGCATCCATATTCCAGAGAAAAGGGGTATGTCCTGTTGAAGTACGGGTTGTGGTTCGATATGCCCACAAAACTTGGGGCGACTCTTCGGGCCATTTCCCTTAGCTTCTTCCAACTTTTTCTTCATAGAACTCTTCAGAGTTTTATTTATAGCCTCGACTTGGCCATTCACTTGGGGATGGGCCACAAAGGAGAAGCTTTTCATTATTCCATTTTTTTCGCAAAAGCTGGCAAAACAAGTCGCTATCGAATTGGGTACCGTTATCGGACACTATATTCCTTGGCATCCCATATCGGCAGATGATGTTCTTTACCACAAAGTCCAATACTTTCTTCGAGGTAATTGTCGCCAGAGGTTCGGCCTGTTAGAAAAAACTTATACAGGATCTTTATTTATTTTCATGTATATCTAATATTAAACAAATTAATACGAGATAGCCTAAAACATGTTTCTAAAATTGAATTCAAAGAGAAACAAAAATAGAATACTTACAGTATACGCAGCGGAATTAAGAGTCCTTCCTTCAGTTTCTCTAACTCTTGTATCCTTTCTGTCGCAGAGTATTATCAAGAAACTGAACCGATCTTCTATTTTCTTCACGATCTTCCAATGTATCCTTAGAACCACCTAGACTAGTGTGGGCAATTCTCAACACATGAGATAGATATAGAGAGAAGAAGAGAAAATAAGAAAGTGGCTTAGAAAAGGACTTGTGTTTAGAGAGAATATAAAACTATCAAAAAATCTGACTTATCAAAAACCCTTGTTTTGACTTCTCTATAAGCACTCCTTTTATAGACTCAATTAGGCCATTTAATTTAATTAAAAAATCAATAAAATAACAGCCATTTTGAAGCCCTAGGTCGAAATTATCATGGGCTATAGGCCCGTGAAATTTCCCATTTGATTATAAGCCCATTGGACTTAAAATCAAGGCCTGTATTATTTTCTATTGATTTAATTAATTAAATAATTATTTAAATCCTTTATCAAATTAATTATTTATAATTTGAACCTTGATTTAAATTTATTTATTAATTTAGATACCAATTTATCTTAATTAATAAATCTGCCATAATTTCTCTTTTCTTCTCAAAATTACACAACTCTGTGAAACTATCCAAAATTGACCTGGTCAACTTTGATAATTCTAATTGATGATTAAATCAATTAATTGAGACTATCTAGATGATTTTATCCAAGGTACAATGGGGACCATGGGCCTATGAAATCAAGCTCCAATAAGTTATCATAAATCTAACAAATAAATTTACTAACTTATTAATTCCTCGTGACTCCACTATAGACTTGGAATTGCACTCTTGAATTCATAGAACGCTCTATAACAAATATAGATACGCTATTAATTATCCATTGTTACAACCATAATTGTCACTCAATCCTCTATAGACGGTCTACAATGAGATAGGACTAAAATAGCGTTTTACTCCTCATTGTATTTTATCCTTAAAACACTTAGTTCCTTGTAAATGATATTTCAGTAAACTAATTTAATTACTGAAATGAGATCTCTATCATTTAACACCTTGAACCAAACTAAAAGGAAACCATCGTTTCACTTCTTCATCAGAAGCTATAGATGTTCATATCTATGATTAACACTCCCACTCAATTATACTACCGAGTTCCCAAGATGTAAGTATGGGCTAGTCCGTAGGGTAAGCTGGTAACGAACAAGTCAAAGAACTCAAATAATACAATCAGTTAGAATACTAACCACTCAGAATTGAGATTGAATTGACCTATGGTCAACTATATGATATGACTAGAATAGATAATAACGGTATGTTTACTTATCTTATCAACTGTCAATATCGGTCTTGTCCGATGTAACAAATACATCCGATCTTATCTATTTTGCTAATGTTCTGGAAAGAACATAACACTGTAATGTGTAAGTAGATCATATCGTAGATTGGCAAGTCAGTGTAAATCCGGTGCACTGACTAATCTTAGGACTAACTTATTTTTGAACATATAATCATATTTATATTCCACTGTGATTACGTCACTATAAATAAGATTAGCTATATGCTCGGGATTTAATAGAAGTTTATATTAAATAAATAATCATGAAAATAAAACATGTGAGCAAAGTGATTGACCAAGTCAAAAAATGATTTCTATTCTTTTATTGATAATAAAATGAGATTACAAAGAATTTGGGTTTTAATTAGGGCATAAAACCCCAACACGGCCTCGGTGCACTTCATAAAGTAATCTACTGCGACTACTGTGTACTTGACTCCGCCTTTGCCAGTTGGCAACAAGCCTATGAGGTCGATTCCCCAGACCGCAAATGGCCATGGGGAGGTCATCATAGTTAGCTCGGAAGGTGGAGCTTGAGGGATTGTGGAGAACCATTGACAGTTATCGCATTTTTTGACGTAATCAAATGAATCTGCATTGATGGTAGGCCAGAAGTACCCTTGGCGTATGATTTTCTGGGATAGGCTATGCCCCCCAGTGTGGTCTCCACAGAATCCTTCATGAATCTCTTCTATGATCTTCTTAGCTTCAGGTGCAGTCACACATCAGAGTAATGGCATAGAGTATCCTCTCCTATATAGCCTTCCATCCATAATGGTGTACCTGGGAATCTGATACATCAGTTTTCGATCCTTGGTCCATTCTGCTTGGAGAATGTCAGCTTCAAGGTACTCAATTATCAGGGTCATCCAGGTTGGCTTGGAGTTAATCATACAGACATCCTCCTGTTCAGGCTCGCTTATACTAGGTGTCGATAGATGTTCGATTGGCACGACATTCAGCTCGTCGACCTCGGTGGATGTGGCGAGCCTGGCCAAGGCGTCTGCATTCGAATTTCGCTCTCGGGGAATCTGCTCTATCATGTAAAATTCAAAATGCTCGAGTGTAGCTTGTGCTTTTTCTAAACATGCAGCCATTCTTGTTCCACGAGCCTGGTATTCCCCTAAGATTTGGTTGACCACCAACTGGGAGTCACTGTAGCAATGTATCACCTTAGCCTTGAGTTCTTGGCTATTCGAAGTCCTGCTAGTAGAGCTTCGTATTCAGCCTCATTATTTGACGCTTCAAAATCAAATCTCAAAGCGGAGTAAAATTGACTTCCTGTTGGGGTGATCAGTATAATTCCTTCCCCCAATCCATTTTCATTGGAAGACCCATCAACATAAAGTTTCCACAGCTCGCGGGCTGGGGTTATAACTTTGTCGCAGTCATTCCAGTGCATTCCACTATGAAGTCTGTCAGGGCCTGTCTTCTTATGGTTGTCCTTGGATAGTAAGTGATCTCAAATTCTCTAAGTTTAACGGCCCATTTTAGTAATTGGCCCAAGGCTTCTGGCTTTGATAAAACTTGTCTTAGTGGTTGATCGGTCAGCACATGGATGGGGTGCGCCTGGAAGTAAGGTCGGAGCTTTCGAGATGAGTGGATTAGGCTGAGAGCCAACTTCTCCATTTAGGAGTATCTCGATTCTGCCCCCAGTAACCTTTTGCTGACATAGTATACTGGCTTGTGCACCTTCTGTTCTTCTCGAACGAGCATGGCGCTAATGGCGTGCTCGATCGTAGCGAGATATTGGTACAAAATTTCTCCTACAATAGGTTTCGACAAGATAGGAGGTTCCGCGAGATGCTTCTTGAGCTCCTAAAAAGCTAGCAAGCATTCCTCTGTCCACTCGAATTTTTTGCCTCCTCTCAAAAGGTTGAAAAATGAAAGACAGCGGTCTGTAGATTTCAAGATAAACCTACTCAGTGTCGCCATCCGTCCAGTCAAACTTTGGACATCCTTATGGGGGTTGAGCTTCATGTCGTACCTCCGTAACACAGCAAAGCACTCTTCAAGGTCGTCCACATGGTTATTGTTATGTTTAGATTTAACTAACATATCATCAACATAAACTTCCATGTTATTACCTATCTGTTCGGAGAACATCATGTTTACAAGTCGTTGGTAAGTGGCTCCAGCATTCTTGAGTCCGAATGGCATGACATTGTAGCAATATAGTCCTTTATCTGTCACAAAACTCGTATGCTCTTGGTCTGGGGCATGCATGGCAATCTGGTTATATCCAGAATAAGCGTCCATGAATGACATAATTCCATGCCCAGCTGTGGCATCTACGAGCTGGTCGATTCGAGGTAGGGGGAGCAGTCCTTAGGACAAGCTTTATTGAGGTCTGAGTAATCAATACAGGTTCGCCATGTCCCATTAGGTTTCAGAACTAGCACCGGGTTGGTGACCCAATTGCAGTAGAAGGCATCTCGTATGAATTGGTTTGCCTTTAACCGGTCGACCTCTTCCTCTAGGGCCTTCTTCCTGTCGTCATCCGGGAGTCTTCGCTTTTGCTACTTCAGGGGTAAGATCTTGTCAATATTTAGAGCGTGGCTTACCACATTCGGATTTATCCCTATCTGAATGTGACCATGCGAAAACATCCTGGTTCTTTTTGAAAAAGCAAATTAATTGTTATTTCGTTTCTTTCGGAAGGTTTTTCCTTACCTTCACTGTCCTCGGGGGGTCTACTTCCTCGAGCTTGACCTCTTCAAGTTCTTCTAACAGCTGGAGGTCAGCTCTTTCCTCTATTCTCGGATCAATTTCTTCATCTATCTCGAAGACTGTCCCATCCTTATTTTGAATTACGACAAGTGTTTGTGCACTTGTCTGTTTCTTTCCTCTAATTGAAATGCTATAGCATTCCCTTCCTGCGAGCTGGTCTCCTTTTAGTGTCCCGATGCCACTAGAAGTAAGGAACTTGATGGCCAAATGCCTCACAGACAAAATTGCCCCCAACCCTGCTAGGGCGGGTCTCCGAGCAGTACATTGTAGGCCGATGGTAGATCCACTACTACGAATTCCATCATCTTGGTTGTCTAGATCGGGGAGTCTCCCAAGGTTACAGGGAGTTCGATGGATCCCATACAAGCAATCCCTTCTCCTGAAAAGTCATACAATGTCGTTGCATAGGCCTTTAGGTCATGAAGCATGAGTCCCATCTTTTCTAAGGTGGCCTTATAGAGGATATTCACTGAGCTCCCATTATCAACTAGGACTCGGTGAACCCTCTTGTTCGTGAGTTGAAGGGTGATGACCAGTGGGTCATTGTGAGGAAACTACACATGAGTCGCATCATCCTTAGTAAAAGTTATAGGTTGAGATTCAACCCTCTGGTGTTTTGGAGCTCTGGGTTTGGGTTCGTAAGGGGACCTGTCACCTGTTTTCAGCTCATTCACGTATCATTTTTGGGCGTTCTTGCCCGATCCTGCAATATGCGGTCCCCTTGAGATGGTTACGACATCTTCTCCATCAATCAGAGGGGGTCGCTCATCCTCCCTTGTTCGGGAGTTGCTGTTTTGGGCAGGCAGTGGTGCTGCTGCCCTCTGGCTGGTAGAAGCTTAATTGAGGTTTTGGTTCCTTACATATTGCCTGAAATACCCTCTCGAGATCAGGCCTTCGATCTCGTCCTTTAGTTTCCTGCATTCATCGGTTGTATGTCCGATATCTCTATGGAATCTGCAGTATTTGTTGGAGTCTCTCTTGGCTTTCTGGTTCCTCTAGAGGTCCGGACGCCTAAAAGAGGCCTGGTTTTCATTAGCCAGGTAGATATTCTCCCGAGACTCATTGAGCTTGGTATACACTTTGTATACGGAGAAATACCTTTCCCCTTTCTTCTTCTTTCCCCCTTCCACCTCGGGATTATTCCCTTCATTCTTCTTTCTATTGGAAGGGTTGCCCACAGGGGGTTTCGAGGCCATAGGATCCGTCGATGTCGAGGCAGAGTTTGCGTTTGTTGTTGTAGTTATGGACTGAGAGGCCATATTCAATGCTGACCTCGCCTCTTCTACATTAACAAACCTCTGAGCTCGTCGATTGAACTCGGTTAAAGACCTCACGGGTTTCCTTTGCATGTCTTCCCAGAGAGGGCTTCCAGGCATTACTCCGGCTCGGACAGCCATCAAATGGCTGCAGTTGTCTACGTCACGAGCTCAGGCCAACTTCCAAATTAAACCTTGTAAGGTAACTTTTCAATGTTTCATTCGGCTGTTGTTGGACATTGGTCAAGGCAGACGCCTCGGGCCTTATTCCGACCATGGCTTGGAATTGCTTCTTGAAATCTCTAGACAATTGATCCCAAGAAGCAATCGAATGCCTCTTATATTTTTCAAACCAATTTTTTGCTGGTCCTATGAGCGAGGCTGGAAACAACATGCATCTGAGCTCGTAGCCCACATTGCTCGCTCTCATAATTGTATTGAACGTACTCAAATGACTATATGGGTTAGAATTTCCATCAAATGGTGGGACATGAGGAATTCTGAATCCTTGAGGAAATGGGGTGCTAGAAATATGGGGGGCGAAGGGCTCTAGTTCTTCGTCGAACTATTCATCCTGATCCCTACCTCGTTCATTTTGAAAGAGCCTGAATGCTCTTTCCGGTTGTTCAATCCTTTCTTGGACTGGATCCACGAGAGGTCTGACTTGAAACTGGTTATCGTTGATCACAACCCCAGTTTCACGCCTCCGCATAGAATTCTTGCGTCCATTTAGACGATCCCTCAGGTCAGGATTCAGGGGGTTATCATTACCCTGATAATGGTTCAGGTGTTCTCGTAAATCTGGGTGATCCCTTCGATTCCCAGTATTTCTGCATCCCTGGTCATACATACTGACTGATATAGTGTCTCCCGAGCCTTCACTGACATGGCTCGCTGCGCGTTTGTTTTGAGATGGGTTCCTTGCTGGTTGCCTCATCTCAATAGTATGAGACTGATATAATTGGCTTCCCGTGGGTTGGGTATGTCTATGCTCCCTAGTAGTCTCCCCACTCCCATGTCTTTGCCTAGCTCACCTTTCTCTACCACCCTAAGTCAGTTGCGTGTTTCTCCGAGTTGGTGAGGGATACCTTATTGGCGATGGTGGGTGCCTTATGGGTGATGGTGGCTGCCATCCATTACGAGGCCTAGAAGGTCCCAAGTTTACTCGAATCGGTTCAGGAACGTTCTGTGTGTTACCAGGACTTTGGGTCTGAGCGTCCATGGGGGCTTGATTATTCCCTATCTCGGTCGGTACCTCTGCAGTTGAGTTGACAGGAGCTCCAACCCAGGTACTTCTCCGGGGCCTCGATGGAGCAAGCTATTCTGCTGGTGGCGGAGGTTGTTCCGTTCCCTGGATGGCGACGTTTTTGCGCAGTCGCCCGCAAGGCCTGCACGGTGGAACATGAACATCTCGTGGAGGCAGGGCTTGGGCCTCTAGCTAAGGCGGGGCCTGAGCCGCCCGTGCCTCGGCAGCCAGTCTGGCCAGCTCCTCATTACGTTTCTTGATTTATGCCAACTGCTTTCGCAGTTGACGATTTTCGAGCTCCACTATTGGGACATATCGTTCTAGATTATAGTACATGTCCTCGTCGTCCCTGGGGGCCGGTGGGGCCGTTGGTCCTCGAGAGTCAGATGACCCACTCCTCTCATCAGGGTATGAATTCATCATGGGCTGCGTTCTAGCACGTCGGGGGTAGTCAGCTTCTTCTAAAATTTCCTCCTCTGGAACGTTGGGATCATTTGCTGCCATTGTTGATTCAGAGAGGCTTTTTTACTAGACTCGCACGCGTACTGCTTAATGCTCTCAATGAAAGCACCAATCTGTTGATGCCGTTTTTCATCAACTTAAACAATAGAGCAATTAAGCAAATGGAAAATGAAGCGAATGAATTTAAAGAGGAAGATAAGAAGATTTTTACGTGGTTCAGCAGTTAATTCTGCCTAGTCCACGAGTCTATATTATTAAGACTTGGAGTTTTCTGAAAATTCTTCAAATATGAATTACCCAGAGCTCTCTCCCAAGAAATTAGAAGTAAGAATTCCCTCTTCCACAAGTGGTGATTCCTTCTCTATTTATAGGGAAGGTTACAGAGTTCATTCTCATATATTTCGGGAAGATATTCTGTATATCAATTGAAATAATAATATTAAATGCAATATCTCCTATATACATGGAAACGTCCCATGAAAATCTGGAACAGATAACCGATTAAATGGTTTCCCTTAAATATTGGGATTACACAACAATAAATATGTTCACACGTAATAGGCTATCCCAGGTGACTCATCAGGTCTTCAAGATCAGCAATTGGCATTGTGACTGTTAAGACTTACGGAACCGTTACGAACTTGTCACCCAACTTTAGGCCATGCTCAGAGTAGGTTGATAATGTCGAAGTTGTTACACGCGAGCTTGCACTTCCCAAGCTCGGACTGTCTTATCCGAAGACAATCGGTAACAGATATATCCCAGTGTCGTGCCATTTCGAACTTAGAAAATATCTCGAGGTTACACATTTTCGAGGTCGTTGTTTTACTTCAGAGATTTTACGGCTAGACCATACGATGTTTTCATACATTTCGAGCTCACACTTGACAAGCCCAGTTTTTGGGGTCATAACCTCTTGTCTCGAAATCTGGGTGTAACAAAATCCTTCAAAGCTTGATCTCACCAACAAATTCGTCAACAAAAAGCCTATTCAAATATACCTATAAACAAAAAATAATAAATGAAAAAGTTAATAAAATATAAAGGAAAATATACTAAAACTATTCTAACTAAATAAACAATAAAGTAGAACTTAAAGAAAACAAATAATTTAATTATACAAACTCATTTAAATACTTAAACCCGAAATTAAATATATTTTTTTTAAAAGTCAACAAAACATAAAGAAAAATATACTAAAAATATTCTAACTAAATAAATAATAAAATAGAACTTAATAAAAACAAACAATTTAATATATATATATATACATATTCAAACTATTAAACCCAAAATTAAAAAAAAAAAGTTAACAAAATATAAAGAAAATTTTACCAAAAATATTAATACAAAATAATTAATAATGTGGAACTTATATAAAATATATAAACTAATCTATATACCTATCTACATAATAAAATCTGAAATTAAATTTAATAAAAAATTGAAAAAAGTTAACAAAAATAAGAAATTATAATAAAAAAAATAGAAAATATAAAATATAAAATGAAAAGTTTAAACCTAAAACAATTACATAATCTCAATATAAAACTAACCAAAAATTTAAAATCCGAAATATAGCTATTTCATAAAAAAAAATCACAAAAATTAAATTTAATTCATAAAAAATAATAAAATTGTACTTACTTGTGGTAATTGAGTAATGTGGGTTCTTGAAGTACAAACCCCAAAACACTAAGGAAGTTTTTGGGTTTTAAAACAATAATCTTAAAAAATATAAAATCTACACACAAAAAAAACTATGTATAAGGTTCATAAACATATATAAATCATCATTTTAACCTTAAATTTGAAAAAAAATGATGAAAACTTACCAAAATGTGCCTAAATGTTCGGAAGAGCCGCTGGTTTTAGAGAGAAAACGTGTAGTTTTTTTTTCTGAAATTTTAGGGTAAATGAGCTCTCTGGGGGACGAAAGGCTCTATAAATGTGCTGGGGTGTTAGCGTCAGTGCCCCACTGACACTAACGGGACATCTGCGTCAGTGGGGCACTGACGCTAATGTCTAAGTAAATCGTGCATTCTACTTGGATGTTAGCGTCAGTGCCCCACTGACGCTAACGAGACATTTGAGTCAGTGGGGCACTAATGCTAACGATGATATTAACAGCGTCAATGTCCCACTAACTCAAATGGTCACCACTAACACTGTCAGTGTTCTAACTGACGCAAATACCCTTTCATTTATGGCAGTGCCCAATTTCCACAAATGTTAATTCTTGATCAACGGCGTCAGTCAACTAAGTTGACTAACTCGTTTGGCTGACAAAAATGGGGTATTTGTGGTGTAGTGTTACCAAGAAATAAAAAATAATCCAAAGATTGAGGGAGGAATCCAATACCTCTCTTGATAGCACTCAAGAACCCAAACTATGGCCACCACTTTGTTCAACCCTAGGGTTTTGAAACTCACATAAAGATAGAAGAAAAACCAACAACAACCAAGAGCAAACTTAGCAAATCACAAGAAAACAAATAAGGAGTTGAACTAGAAAATCACAAATACAAAATACATACCCTAGGATTTGAATCCATTTTCTCTTCTTCTTCTCCTCCTCCTTTCTCTTCTCTCTTCCTTTCTTTCTCTCTCTATCTCACGCCCTCTCCCTCTCTCTCTCTAGCCGACGGTTCCAAGAGCCACAATGGCTCTCTTCTTTTCTTCCTTTCCTTTTTATCTAACCCTAGAGACATTAATCTAGCCTAGTGGGAATGGGTAAGTTTCCCAAATCAAATCATTCTCTCTATTTGATTTTATTTGATTGTCTTCAATAAAGGAAAATTAATGAATATAATAAAAAGATGACACCCTCCTTCTTCCCATTTTAACTATTGTCATCAATTTAATATATTTAATTTCCAAATGAAATAGGAAAAGAAATTATCTCTTTCCCACTATGCCTCACACGCCTCCCCCATTTCCCTTTCTCTTTTATTTTTAATTAATTTTCTTTTTAATTCTTATAATTCCTTAATTAAATAAAATAAATAATGTGTAGGAAAAACTATTGCATGCCCACCATGAAACCATGCACATGCACACAACCAATCGTTCATGTGCATCACTACCTATCATGCACCTTGGTGCATTGAACAAAAAATTATTTTATTTACAGTTTAAATTATTAAACAAATGAAACAACTACAATAAAATTCACATAATTTCTACCAACAATTCAAACAATTAAAAAAAATTCCTAACACTTAACAATTATTAATAAAACTAAGCACAAAATTAATTAATCTAAAAAAAAAATTGGTGTTCTACACCTGATAGACGAGAGTCACAAATATTTTTTTACTCTATGAGTTTGACCCACAGTTTCGATTATTATAAACTTAATTCATATAGTCACCATAGGTATGAGTCTATACAAGGTCCATCTATAACCATCTATCCTAAGAAATTTAATCATGTTAAGAAGTCCAATGTTGAGAGATGAAATGAAAGCGCCATGAGGCTCCACTAAACTCTAACCTTGTTAAGTCAACGGTGGAGATCAAATTTAAATTTTAAAAACTCTTTATTATATATCTTAGTATTTTATTCTTTTAAAAATTACCAACTTATGTTTGCAAAATTAGTAAAATAATTAATAAATCATAATTTATAATTTTTCCATTAATTCTAAAATTACCATTGAAAATTATTCCAAAAATTAGAATTAATTTATTTCTAATCAATTATTAGGTCTAACTAAAAATATTAACATAATAAAATTAAGTCCAACTTAGGTAAATGGTCATTAACAATTCGGGCTTGCATGGAGGAGAGCTGGGTTAAGTTAGTCGTACCCACTACTAAGGCTCCCAAACTTCCACACAAATCACGAAAAGACAGTAATTTGAACATTCATTTTATTGATTGTTATTCAATTGATTAAGCTCAATCTAGTAATCCAAACCTATTAGCATTCACAAGTGGAACCACCCACAAAAGAGAAATTTAAACTTTGCATTTTTCAATTGGGCCCAAATAAAACCTATCAAGATTATGATTCATTTTATTTGACATTTTCCCCATTATAATGGGCCATCACTATAAGCTCATCATCTAAGCACAAATTTGCAAAAATGACAATTATAATTATGCATGACATGTTAATTAATTAGATGAGTCTAACATACAATCTATATGACATGTTACTAATTTATGCATGTCCACATTTATTACAAAAATAGATGAATAGATAAAAAGAAAATAATAAATGAAATTCATGAAATCAATCAATTAATTCATAACAATTAATTTTAATTCAATCAATCTTCAAAATATTAATGAAATGAAAATTAATTCAACTGTTCCCATTTGAAGAAAAAAATATCTTCTCTTTTTAGAAAAATATTTTTACCAAAAAGATATTTACTTGCACATAAATATACTATTTGTTAAGGCATCAAAGATGCAAATCCAAAATAAATAATTTTTTTAATTGCCTCACATATAAAAAAAAAATATGTTACCAAATATATATATATAATATACTAGGTAGAAGCAACGTGCAATGCACGTTTGCTTAGTTTTATAGTTGTAAACATTGTCTATAATTTTAATAAAAATGGGTTCACTATTTTTAAAAACAAATATATATAATAGAATGAGTTATAGTTTAATAGCATATATAAATATTTATATCAATAATCTCTACATATATGATATCTAAATACAATGTTGACATATATATACATAGCTACATGATATATATATATAATACAATAATATTTAAAAAGAAATTAATAATAGAAATAAAATAAGAATAGAAAAGGTCATAGTGTAAACAGTAGTATACATGCATCAACTATTTGTAGTTTCTAATGTATCTCAAAATGTTATTTGGTGAATTTGATGAAGAAAAAGAGCTTCAATCACTTGATAAAAAACAAACTATCACACAAATTTCTACGATAAAAAAAATGATATGTATGCCTTTCTTATTTTTAAATAAATATGATTTAATTATTTAAATTATCATAAAATATCTTTAAAATATCCTATTTTAATTAATTAATTTATTTATTTTTGTTTACGTTTATCTTTGTTCTAGTTTTTGAATTTCTCAATAACAACAAAAGATTATATATGTTGACTGATGATTTAGCCAACGACACGGGGTCACCAAAACGAAAAAGATTTATAGGCTGAATGCAAGAACTAAACAACACAAAGATTTATAGTAGTTCGGCCCCAAATATTGGTAATAACCTACTTCCACTTAGTGTTTTATTGATGTATTATGAAACCTGCGATCAGCAAACTAGGGTTCACTGAGTTTCACAAGCTCTAAAAAAGGATACAAAAGTCATGTATAAAAAGTACTAGTTCTCCCTGAATACCAATTATTCCCCCTTGAATGAATCTCTTGAGTCCTATTTATAGGCTCAAGGATGTACATATGGGTCGTGCCTACATTTTGTTACAAGCATATCTGAATAATAACAGAAATCATAATCTTTACACAAAAATAGGGTCAAATATCTTAGAAATATCTTACCTATAACTATATTTGAACTCTGGCATCGTTACTACGACCAGACCTGGTCGTATATGTCAGCACATCTTCTGTCGTACTGTGTCAGCATCTTTCTTGAATCCATCAAGCAACTTCTATTCTAGTTGCTGGTCGACCTGAATGTAATCACTAACTAGTCACGTGCAACCCACGTGCACATTGATTTTGCCACGTCAGCAAGTAAGTATTTTTCAGGGTAAACCTTTGCCCCCCAAGTTCATTTTAATGCGATCAGCATTTAATAAACTTACTCGACCAGCAATCCATCTGACCTATCACATATGTCATTACTTTTTTGAAAAAGCAAGTAATTATGACTTTTACAGTTTCCCCTTAGTGTTTTGACGATTATTGCGATTCCCCATACATTGAAACCCTACTCTCATCATTACTTTTTATTACTGCCCTGAGCAGTATAAATATAACCCCCTTCACCTTTTTCATTTCTTTACCCGAACCTTCTCTCTCTCATCAAGAACTCAGAAAAACCTTTAAGAAAACCCAAATACTTTAGGGCGATTCGAGATGTCTTCGAACAACTCCGAACCCAACTTTCCTGATTTCTCCTTCAATCCGTACTCCAAGTTTTTGAATCCATCCTCTTATTTTTGTAAAAATTTTCATGTATTCTGGTTTTGATTCATGAGTTTCCATAACTTGGTATTTTCTATTCTTGAGAAATCTCTTGGGTAACCAGGTTTAGGCGATCATACATAGAATAAGTATGCTAAAGTAAGGATTTTTAGGCAATACAAAATATTAGGCAATGCTAAAAAACCAATGTGGGGTATAGTTTCACTAATTTCAGGCCCAAAATCGAAGTGAAAATTCAATTTTGAGTATTTCGGAAAAAAAATTCCCGCGTGTTTTCGGAGTTGGAAAGTTTCTTCGGAAAAACTTTCACATTTACTTTTTGATCTGCTTTTCCAATCTGCTTGCATATTTATTATGTTTTTACCAGGATGTGGCTGGTTGTATAAAAGCCAAACTTTTATACACGAGCAAAGTTATCCTTGCTTTTCTCTTTCTTCTATCTATTGGTCGTAGATTCTCACTTCCCCTTTGCTCTTCTCAGATATTTATGCATGATCCCTTGGGAGGTGAGAGACCAATAGACGACGATCTTCTCGCTTTGTTGTTCAAGGATCAAGAACAACCTTCTTTACCTTTTCATGAGCCTTTGGCTTCACACCCAAACCCTACGACCAGTCCTTCACACAATCCGCCACAGAACCAATCGAACATAGGTCGTGTCAAATACACTACTCGTATAAAAAATAAAACCACAAATTCACCTTCCAACCAACCTGCAACCAACGTCGAGGGTCCTTCGAGCGATCATCAACCTTTAAACTTTTCACCACCAAATATTCAGCCCAAAGCTCATTCCCGAGATGGCTCACGAGTAGAGGTAGACTGGTACATTGCCCCTCCTAGCGTCATATCGACCAGGATGGTGGTAAAATATCCCAAGAAGTACGGGCTTCTTGAGATTACTTTATATAAACCTTCACCCGACCAGAGGGCAAACGTGCCCGGAGGTGCCTGGTCGAGGTATGACATAGAAGCAGGGGCAATCTTGCCCTTGCATGACTTTTTCCGAGGGGTTGCCAATTATTTCGAGGTCGCCCATTTCCAAATAACGCCCAACGAGTATAGAGTACTTTTAGCACTCTATATCTTATAAAACCACAAAAAATGGCATGTGCCTACCCCGCATGAGATCAACTACCTTTTCGATCTCAAATCCAACCCCAATCATAACAACACGGGGTTCTTCCATTTTTACCACCAGGAATCTACTTGCACATTCCTGAGTGACATAACCCAAAAGTCCAATGTAGGAAGATACTTCCAAGAATACTTCCTTACAACCAACTTGGTCGCCAACAACATGGCCTTCACACGAGGAGGTGAACTTTCAATCTCTAGTCGACATTTATCTAGTCATTTTTTCGTCTTTCCTTGTCCTTAGTTGTTTTATGCTTCATCTAGGTCCATGGTCTTGACCATACCCTACTCCAAAAATGGAGATAAGAGCCACAACTTTGGCCAACATGAAAAATATAGAATAAAGAGTCAAGGAGCTGGTCACATAGAGCAATTTAAGGCTAGTCGAAGTGACGGAATCCACCGGGGGAGTGCCACTGGAGAAGGCACTGAAAGATAAGACATACTCGAGCAGCAGCAAGATGTGTCACAACACCAGAGGCGGCGACCAACGGGAGTGACCATTCGAGAACCAACCCCTAACACTCGACTTGCTAATACCCCTACCCAACATGGGAGGAGAAAACATAAACTATTGGAATACACTGGCCTTATACTCGAATCTTTAGATGAGAACGATATAGATTTCTCACTCCTAGATAATATGCCCATCCCTTGTCATTTATTCGATGGGGATGGCAACTTTAAATTTACAACCAGTAGTTTTGGCTTGGACTTCTCCGAGGTAGATAGTGAGTGTAGCAGTAGTTCTTTAAATATGTAACGACCAGTAATAATAGTTCGTGTATACTACTTAGAATTTTTCTTTTACTTTATTCCTTTATTGTGCCAAACTATTTTTAACATACCTACTTGTTTGTTCTTGTTTTGTATTCATGCCATCTGATGACGCCTTTGATATCTATGCCTCTGCAGGCGCTCCTCAGAGCAGGAAGAAGTCAAGTAGAAAACACCCTAGAGAAGGCAGTGGAGAGCCATCCAGAAAAAGAGCTCGACCAGAGGACCCTCTAGCTCCTACTCCATCTAAATCAACCATGTCTCCTCCTCCTCCTCGCACTACTCCTTCCACCAACCAGGCAAGAAGATCTCTGGCTACAGATTTACTGAGTAATGCCTATAGCTCAACAAATGAAAAACTATAGAAATTGTCCAAGCACCGTCGTAGCCAGGAGGCCTTCGCCTGTCTTCCTGCATTGAAACCCAGACAGGTCCTTGCTCGTGGGTTCAAGGAACTGCTCAGTGTAAGTTTCTTCTATATTGTGTTTTAGTCAAACAACATTTCCTTTGATTAGCTCTAAATGCTTCATTCTTCTACTGTTCGCATGGTATCTTAACCGTGAATAACAGTTGGCGTCGCGCTGAGGAGGCGATGCAAAATATGCCGAGGAGATTAAGCCATGCGAGGAGAGGGTGAAGGCGACTGAAGACAAAATTTCCAATTTAACCGAGGAGCTGAAGAGGAGCCAAGAAGATCTGGCCAAAGTAGTTGCAGCCAAGGAGAAGTTTAAGGAAGCCTCCGAGACTAACTACAAGGAAGCAGCCAAACTCCAAGAGGATCTGGAGACGAGCATGAAGGAGGCCTCTAGTCTAGAGGGGCGAGTGAAGCTGCTCGAGGAGACAAATTCCCAAAACTTGGAGAGGTTTCGAGGAGCTACCTTCAACTGCTTCTACATGTTTTGGAAGAACAATCCAGAGGAAAACTTTGATTATCTTCCCAAGCAGGCTAAACAAGCTGAACTTGACAAGTGCGCTGCTCCTCTAGAGGATGAAAGAAATGTTCAAAATGCCTCGGAGTCTCCTGAAATTTCCTTGGCGACAAGCATTGATGGTGTTGAAGAAGAAGCCGGACCTTTAGTCGACCAACAGTCTCAGCAAGACCCTCCAACTGCACAGTAACAATTTTATTTATGTAATTAAAACATACGAACAACAGTTCGTGATGTTAATAAAATTTGTTGCCGAAGGAAACTTTAATTTCCTTTTAATGTTTTTAATTACATCAAAGCAGCAATTGCTCGTGGTGTAAAGACATTTCATTGTGATATTATAATATATATTTTTATTACTATTATAACATTTACTTGTATGACCGAACTTAGCATAACACTTTATTAAGATTTCACAAAAATAACAAAAAAAAATTTAAAATACTCTAAGTGTCGTAGTATGCTTTCCCTTATTTTGCTCGTGTGATAACATATGACTGTTGATATGCTTTTCTTTCTTAGTATCTTATATTCCCCTCAAGTGATCGAGGAGCTATAGGTTCTCGGTTACTTGCCTTGATCAATACCTGCTCGAACATCACTACTCACTTACTTATAAACAGTCAATGATAATATAGCATAACAACACACACAATGAGCAAATACTTGTAATAAATACAATAATTGACAATAATAACTGGTTACACAAAGTTACTTTTATTTCTCGTAATAAAATGGACAAAATCCATGTATGTACGAGTGATCAGAATTTGATCTTACACTTATAAGTGACCAGCCATATAACTGGCCAGACCTTGTTCACAAACTTGTAAAAATTAAAATTAATACAAGCCAATTCTTTAAAAAGAATTGTTCATTAATAATACTTGCACAGGTGTTCTCCATTCCAATAGTGAGGAATGAGATCTCCATTTAAGTGAGCAAGTTTATATGTGCCTAGTTGAAGGATTTCTTCATATGGACCTTCCCAGTTCGGCCCGAGTACTCCTGCATTTTGGTCACGAGTGTTGAGAAAAACTCTTCTAAGTATCAAATCTCCCACGTCAAAATTTCTTTCGCGTACTTTAGAGTTAAAATATCGAGCGACCTTTTGCTGGTAAGCTGCAACTCGAAGTTGAGCCTGTTCGCGCCTTTCGTTGACCAAATCCAAAGACTCCAGTAACAATTGATTATTTGCACTCTGGTCGTATGTCAGCCATCTATGTGATGGTGGATCTAACTCAATGGGTAGCATGGCTTCATACCCATAGGCTAAGTAAAATGGTGTATGGCATGTTGCTGTGCGGTGAGATGTTCTATACGATCAGAGTACTTCTGGCAATTGCTCTGGACATGCCCCCTTAGCTTCTTTGAGCCTTTTCTTTAGCGTGTCCTTTAGAGTTTTGTTAATGACTTCAACCTGTCTATTGGCTTGTGGATGTGCAACTGATGAAAAGCTCTTCGTGATACCATGTCGTTCACAAAAATTGGTAAAAAGGTCGATGTCAAATTGTGTGCCATTATCTGAGACAATTTTTTTTCGACAACCCATATCGACATATAATGTTTTTGATGACGAAATCCAATGCAATCTTGGTCGTTATTGTTACGAGTGGCTCAGCTTCGGCCCACTTAGTAAGGTAGTCAACAGCAACTGCTGCATACTTGACATTCCCTTTTCCTGTAGGCAAAGATCCGATCTAATCAATTCCCTAAACTGCGAATGGCCATCGGGCTTTGCATCTATTTAAGCTCATTTGGAGCTGCTCGTGGTATCTTGGAAAATAGTTGGCACTTATCACACTTTTTAACGAATTCCATAGAGTCTTTTTTGACAAATTTTGCCCCCCAGCGTGATCTCCACAGAAACCTTCATGTACTTCTTGCATCAATTCCTTAGCCTTTTCCTTAGAGACACACCGTAATAAAGGCATTGAGTATCCTCATCTATACAGGACTCCAACAATCAAAATAAACCGAGTCGATTGTCTTTGAAGCCCCCTCGCCTTATTCCTATCTGCTGGTAATAATCCTTCTTCGAGATATTTAATGATGGAAGTCATCCATGTGTCTGACACTTGTACAATTGGCAAAGATTCGTCCACTTGAACACTTGTTGCCAACAAACGTTCGACCAGTACTATGGTCAAAGTGTCAGCATCTTTAGCGCTTGCTAATTTCACTAAGGCATCGGCGTTTGAATTCTGATCGCGAGGTACATGCTGGAGAGTATACTTCTCAAACTATGCCAATAAATCCTTTGCCTTGTTCAAATAAGCAACAATCTTGAAACCCCTAGCCTGATATTTTCCAATAATCTGATTAACTACTAGCTGGGAGTCACTATATATTTCAAGTGATTTTATGTTCATATCCTTGGCTAGTCTTAATCCTGCGAGCAGAGCCTCGTACTCGACTTCATTGTTAGAGGTCTTAAATTTGAATCTAATCGCACAATGAATCGATGTCCCTCGGGTGTAATTAAGATTAGCCCTGCCCCTGCGTTGTGTTCATTGGAAGATCCATCTACGAATAGATTCCAAGTAGTGGATTGATTTTTATTATCGGTCTCCATCATTGGTTCACTGGCATGGAGTTTAGTGAACTCTGCAACGAAATCCGCTAGGGCTTGTCCTTTTATAGCTGCTCGTGGTGCATAGGAGATTTTAAACTGCCCCAACTCAACTACCCATTTTAGTAGTCAACCAACGATCTGGTTTTTGTAAGACTTGCTGTAGAGGCTGGTCGGTAAGTACTATTATGGGGTGAGCCTGAAAGTAGGGTCGCAATTTTCTAGACGCTAGTATCAAGCAGTAGGCCAATTTCTCTATGGGTGAATATCGTAGTTCTGCTCCTACTAGCCTTTTGCTTACGTAATATACTGCTTTTTGAATGTTGTTTTCTTCTCTAACAAAAATAGCACTAGCAGCATACTCCATTATTGCTATGTACATGTACAAAGTCTCTCCTTTGGCCGGCTTGGACAAAATAGGCTGTTGTGACATGTGGGCTTTAAGCGCTTGAAAAGCGTGTTTGCACTCCTTTGCCCATTCAAATTTTTTGTTTCCTCTGAGTAGATTAAAAAATGGGACACACTTGTCTGTTGACTTGGATATGAATCTACTTAGGGAAACAATTCTTCCAGTCAGGCTTTGAACGTTTTTAACTTTTCCAGGAGATTGCATCTCGATCAGTGCTTGAATTTTTTTTGGGATTTGCTTCGATTCCTCGTGAGTTTACTATGAATCCCAAAAATTTCTTTGATCCAACACCAAAGGAGCACTTTAGAGGATTCAGTTCATCTGATATTTGTTCAAGATGTTGAAGCATTCTTGTAGGTCCTTAATGTGTTCTTCGGCCTTTCTCGACTTAACAAGCATATCGTCGACGTAGACTCCCATGTTATTGCCGATCAGTTCTTTGAACATATGGTTGACTAGTCGCTGGTAAGTCGCACCAGCATTTTTTAAACCAAAGGGAATTACTTTATAACAGTATATTCCCATATCTGTTCGAAAGCTAGTGTGATCTTCATCAGGTTGATGCATACTAATTTGATTATAAGTGGAGTACACGTCCATGAATGATAAAACTTCATGTCCTAATGTAGCATCGACCACCTGGTCGATTCTTGTAAGTGGGAAACAATCCTTTGGGCAAGCTTTATTAAGGTCTGTGAAATCCACGCACATCCTCCACCTACCATTTGGCTGGGAACTAGTACAGGATTAGAGACCCAAGATAGATAAAACGCTACCCTGATGAATCCATTTTCCTTCAGCTTCTCGACTTCTTCTTTTAGAGCCTTAGATCTATCTTTGTCAAGCAGCCTTCTTTTTTGTTGTATAGGTGGATAATTTTTATCTATATTCAAGACATGGCTGATCACCTCTGGGTCTATCCCAATCATATCTTTATGCGACCAAGAAAAAACCTCCTAGTGTTTCTTCAAAAACTCCACCAATTCGTTTTTTGTTGTTGTCTTTATGTTTTTACCGACTTTCACAACCTTGGTCAGATCTTTATCTTCTAACTGGACCTCCTCGAGGTCCTCCATGGGTCCAATGTTTTCCTCAAAATCCCCAAAGCGAGGATCTAAGTCTCTATCCTCACTTTGGACAACACCCTATTTGGTGACTTGCCCACCTAATTGGTCTTGCATTTCATTTACTACCAGCAACCTTTTTTCAGCTCCATTTCCTAATCCGCCTCTTCTTGCTTTTGTGATCGAGGAATTATTGGTTTCCTTACACGCATCCAACTCCTGCATCAGTAGGAAACTTCATCGCCAGATGCCAAACTGAAGTTATGGCTCGCAGGTCGACGAGTATGGGTCTTTCGATCACAACATTATATGTAGACGGACAATCAGCTACTATGAAAGTAGCGAGTAATGTCTTGTTCGCAGGTGCAGTACCTATTATGACTGGGAGTCTGATTGACCCTGTTGGTGCTAGCCCTTCCTCGGAGAAACTGTAGATGGTTTGGCTGCATGGCTCTAAGTCTTGCACTGACAATTTCATTCTTTCCAGTGAAGACTTATACAAAATATTGACTGAGCTTCCTGTATATACCAACACTCACTTTACCATCATGTTGGTGATCTGAACATCCACGACTAGAAGATCTGAGTGGGGAAATCGGACATGTTGCGCGTCCAGCTCGAAGAAAGTTATCAAATATTTCTCTGTTCGAGATTTTTTGGGAGTTTTTGGGAGTTCACTCCTCGACATTCAGCATTTCGATGTCCTGATCGTGACGTAGGGTTCTGGTATATCTCTCCTTTGCCTTACCACTGTCACCTGCTATGTGTGGTCCTCCGCAGATGGTCAACAATGTACCAGCGACTAGAACTGGCTGTAGAGGAGGCGAGCGTTGGTGTGCAGGCGCCTGCTCGTTGCCTCTGTAAGTCTCCTACTGAGAACCTTCTCCTACTCATATATATCTCCTCAGATGTCCTTGTCAGATAAGGAACTTGATCTCATCCTTGAGCTGGTTACACTCGTTGGTGTCATGGCCATAGTCGTTGTGAAAATGACAAAACTTGGTGTATCCCTTTTGGATATATCTTTTCTAATCGGGGCTAGCCACCTAAAAGGAATGGTGGTATGACTGTCCTGATATACTTTAGCTCAGCTATCTACCAGGGTAGTGTAATTGGTGAACCTTGGTTCATATCTATTTTTTTGGGGCGCTTGCTATCAGATGTTGTCGATTCGTTGTTTTCCCTTTTTCCCCCATTTTTTCCATTACCTTTGTCCTTGTCATTGGTCTTACCAGACCCATTGGCGGATTTGGTAGGGCCTTCTTTCTTGCCTTGGTCATCATTAGGAGACTTTCCTTCATTGGTGATGGCCTCCTCAAGTTGATATACTTTTCTGCTCGATCCAGAAATTCATGAGTGCTCTTGACTCCATTCTTTCGCAAAATACTCCAGAGGGGAGAATTGCAGCACACTCCAGATGTTAGTACCAACATCTTTCCCTCATCTCCAACAATTTTGGCCCAAGCAGTTGCTCGCATGAATCACTGGATATACTCCTTTAGGGTTTCTCCCTCCTTCTGTCGAATGTCGACTAACTGATTAGCCTTTGTTGGGTGTATTCGACCAGCATAAAACTGTCCATAAAACTCCTTCACGAACATCTCCCATGAAACTATGTTGGCCGGAGGGAACTTGAAATACCATTCCTAAGTAGATTCAGATAAATTGGCAGGAAAATCCTGCACTGGGCATAATTTGACACCTTTTGGATGTCCATCTGTATCTCAAACTTGTTCACATGAGATACTGGATCTTCGCCTCCTGTGAAGTTGGGTAGAATTGGCATCTTGAATTTTCTTAGAACCTCTGCCACAACAATTCTATGAACAAATGGGGTGCCCTTCCTCCGATCAAATACAACATCTGGTATTGCTGGAGCGACCGGAGGTGGGAGGAAGTACTTGTCGTGTCGTTCTCTTTGATAATTAAGTACATCCCTCGGGTCTTCATCCCTATGCCTTTGCTCGCTTGCACCTAGTCGGTCAAAGACATTGGGCTGTTTAGGCTACCCCCAGCATTTTTGCTTATCGGTCAATTCTCCATTGGCAGAGGATTTTGTCGTCCGCCTCTCTCCTCCTGTTGTCAACCCTCGTTCCTCCTGCCAGAGTCTGCCTCATTATAATCATGGCCATCTCTAAATTGTGACCTATAAGTGTCTGACCTATGGTACGCACTGTTCCCATCTCTCCATGTTGGTATGTCTCAATAAACAGGGGGAGGCCCCGTTGGTCATTAGGTCCTCTGACATTACTATGTCGTGGGGGACCCCGTACCATAGAGCATGATTCCACTTGTCTTCTGCTTCTTGAGGGACGTTGTCCCCTGCCAGGAGGGTTTTTCTCCCTAGCTGTCTGGCATCTAGGGCTTCTGGAATGTTGCTCGACCCTATTCTTCCTTTGTTGTTGAACGTTATCTCGACTAGCTCGAGAGGGTGGTTTTTACTCATTATTCCTGTCAGGGTTTTGGACTGGTCTATCCTGTTGAGCAGCGGGAGGTTGCTCTGGTCCTTGAGGATTCCTTGGTTGTGGGGGATCACGATGGTACTAGGGATGCTCTGACTGTGGATTTTGTTGAGGGTGAGTGTTGGGTGGCTGATCCAGTTGGGGGGTAGGTGCAGGTTGTCCTCGTGCAAATTGAATGGCCGCTTCTAAAGCTGCTGTGGCATCTCTCTGCCAGCGATCCATGTCAGTCTGTCGCTCATTCAGTTCTTGGCGTTGCCGGTCAATCTTCCTTTGCTACAGCACCATTGTCTCAGCCACATTCTCTTGATTAGCTTTCAGAGTAGCTAATTCCTCTTGGAATACAGTCAAAGTTGTTCACAAGGTTTCAGCATCCATCTCCTCCTCTTCCAGTTCCACCTGTGGCTCGTCCTCCACTACATCTTGCAGAGGAGGTTGATTTGGCATACTTCCAAAAGTCTGCCCTGTCTGACCCGCTTTCTTGGAGGTTTTTGCCATTAATTTTCTGGAAGGTATTGAGTTCAGCTCTCAATGAAAGCACCAAAATGTTAACTGATGATTTACCCAACGACACGGAGTCACCAAAACAATAAAGATTTATAGGTTGAATGCAAGATTTAAACAACACAAAGATTTATAGTGATTCGGCCCCAGATATTGGTAATAACTTACTTCCACTTAGTGTTTTTATTGATGTATTATTGAACCTACGATCAACAAACTAGGGTTCACTGAGTTTCACAAGCTCTAAAAAAGGATACAAAAGTCGTGTATAAAAAGCACTAGTTCTCTCTAAATACCAATTATTCCCCCCCCCCCCCCCCCCTTGAATGAATCTCTTGAGTCCTATGAATCTCAAGGATGCACATATGGGTCAATCGATGGGTCGTGTCTACATTTTTTTACAAGCATATCTAAATAATAACAGAAATCATAATCTTTACACAAAAATAGGGTCAAATATCTTACCTATAACTATATTTGAACTCTGGCGTTGTTACTATGACTAGACCTGATCGAATATGTCAGCACATCTTCTGTCGTACTGTTGAGCATCTTTCTTGAATCCATCAAGTAACTTCTATTCTGGTCGTTGGTCGACCTGAATGTAATCATTAACTAGTCACGTGCAACCCACGTGCACACTGATTTTGCCACGTCAGCAAGTAAGTATTTTTCAGGGTAAACAATATATTATATGTTTAATATAATATTAAGTTTAAGTTAAATTAAATTTTATTTAAGTTATAAAATATATGATTTTATTATTTTTAAATAATTATCATTGTAAAATATCTAAAAAATATCCTATTTTAATTTGTTTAATTATTTATTTATTTAAGTTTAAGTTATATTCACAATTCACCGTTAAATATTAGAATACTCTTTTAAATATAAGAATATTCCATTAAAGTTAACAGAAAAAAATAAAAAATTGTTAAAACCAAAAAATTTCGTTATCTACACATTTTTTTATATAGAATAGATTTATACTAGTTACCAAAAAAAAAAGTCATTAACATGGAGCCATCACATTCCTCTTTCTTTTTTATTTAATTCACATAAATAAATACTTTGTTATATATGTATATAACTTAAGAAATAATTAATAATAAAACATATATACATAGACATACATATTTCAGAGGATAAAAAACACTCCCCAAAAAAATTATTTTTGTGCAATTTTCAAACTTTAATTTCATGTACACAGAGTTTATAGGTTTCTGTTGACGCAGTTCTTCGCCAACAGATAATTATACGAATAAACAGGATGGATTAGTGCTAATTAGTGAACCGTAATGTGAAAATAACTTAATTCTAGACTGGAGAAATTAGTAACATGGGAAGGTGATCACCCATTTCTTTTTAGGTGGTTCAAAGGTTAATATCTCTCTAGTCCACCAGTCGATATTATTGATATCTCTTGGTTAATCCTTACAGAGTACTTCTTTACAAAAAATATGCCAACCCCTTGCAATGCCCAGGGTCTCGGTATTTATAGGGAGAGGATACCTGGGTTGGCAAGGGGGTCATCCCATGACCTCTTTATCCATCACGTCATCTCTGTGACCCTGATGATTAATTTCTAAAACCTGACAGTGAAGTGTGGTCTAATCAATATGTAAGGAGGGATAATGGGCCGCATGGCCCAAACCAGGCGTGGGATGTCTGAATACGCACGTTTATACTGCGTGTCCGAGAATTCAGGAATGTAATAGACACGTGATGTCTGATATATGCACTTTTACATTGCGTGGTTGTCTTTACAAGGATTCGGATGTTAGATCTATGCCGCATCACGAGCTTGATGTAGCGCCAGCTCGTGATATCCATACCGCTGACCCGCTGCCTTCGAGTAAACTGCTAACTCTCTAATCAGCTTGGGCTGGACAGGTGGAAAGCCGTAACAATAGCTCCGGGTGGATGATTTACACGTGGCGGATCGAATTAGGCCCTTTTCCAGCTCGCCAATAGCTCGCGGATATTTAGGGCGTACATTTGCCCCCCAAGCCCATGCTCGTGACCTATGACGTCATCTGTGACCTTCACAGCGGGGACTTTTAAGTTTCCTTTTCGACTCTTCATGTCCCGTCCACTACGCAGGTATCGGACACGTGGAGTGTCATGCTTGGCGACTGTCCGGCTTCCGAGAATTGCATTAAATGGCCTAGCCTATCTTCGGCCATCGTTTCGCCTCTCGAGTTATGACCCTCGTATCTCGCATTAATGCGATCGAACGGTCCTCGTTCCCTTGTCTCTTACGTATATATAAGGTTGGCCACCTTCCACATTAGCCACCCTTTATTTGAAATTTTTTCCTCATCTTCTCTCCTTTTTAGCCTCAGAAGTCTTTCTTCTTCCGGTTATCATCCAAAGATCCCTACGCTTTTACCACAAGAGTTTCTTCATGAATCCAGTTCTAAAGGCTCCACTAAGATTCTGATTCCTATGCTTTTTGCGACTTTCACATGGCAAAAACACTGTAAGTCCTCTGCCTGTTGCGCGTTTTGATATTTCTATTTCTCTGTTAGGTAAACTTCTTTCTTAGTCGCACACTGTAGGTTGTTTTTGGATGGTGTTTTGTGAGTAGGTTTTGATCCTAGGAGTATCGACCATATGAGAACATGTCTAGGAATGTGATGTATAGGACAAGATAATTTTTGGGTAACTTTTCTGGGTAGCTTTTCTTGGTAGCTTTAGGGAATGCCTGTTTGGAGAGGGGAAGGCGAGAGGTTTCTGGGGTGCAAAACCGGGTAGCTTAGGGGTCACGCTTCCTAGGCGGTTTTGCTTTTTGAAACTTTCCCTCCAAGGCAAGAATTATCCTGACCCTCCTGACACACAGATCCCGAGCAATCAGGGATCCGTTGGAAACGTGGGCGCGTGACCGCGGCAACGCGTGGTTTCGCACAACGTGGGCTGAGGTTACCTCAGCCCGTGTGCGAAAATCACTTCTTGCGCTATATTCCCTTTTCTATTTTTAGGTCGCCTATTTAAACTTTTCTTCATCTTTGTTCGTTAGGCGACCAGATGGGGCCCAGGAAGAACATACCTAAAAAGAGTGCTGCCGGCTCATCATCCCAGCAGGCTAGCAAGGGGAAAGAGATAGTTGTGGAATCTCCAATCCCCCACTTCAGTCCCACCGTGGAGGAAGAGGTCGAGGTGGGACCTGATGCCTTCTTCGAGGCAGAGAGGATAGTCTCGAAGATTACGACCCAAGGGAGGGTCAACAAGATCCTGCTGTCCCATAACATCAAAATTATGACAGGCGCTCGTCTTGTCTGACCTCCCCTTAAGGGCGAGAGGAGCTGCACACCCCTCGACAAGGAGTTTGCGGCTTGGAGTGATGAACACCTCAAGGCCGGGGCCTTTGAACCTCTAGACCAGTACTTCGCAGATTTTCTAAATTACGTGAAGCTGGCTCCTTTCCAACTGCCCCCTAACTCCCACCGTCTACTAGCGAGGATGAGGTACCTCTTCCTGAAGCATGAGTGGGAGGTCTCTACACCAGCGGACATCCTTTATTTCTTCTGCCTCAAAGCCAGCCCGGATTAACGGGGGCGAGGCGATGGGTTCTACTACTTGACCCGTTTTTCCAACTCTCCTGCAGTCATCGAGCTGCCCAGCCACCCCAACGACTTCAAGGACCAGTTCTTCATGTCGATGGGGTTTTGCAACTACGATCACCACTACTTCAACCGTCCTCGTAAGTTCTTTCTATCCTCAGCTCGCAATGTAACGCCCTGGATAGCCAAGACCGTTACACTGTGTGTTTATAAAGTGCTACACTTGCTAATCAAGTCGTTTAATTAAAAACGCGTTATTGAAACTATAAAGGAACTAGGGTTCAAACATTTTGGTCTCAAAAGTCACATTCTTATAAAGAGACGTTTCCTATTTACACGGGATTTCAAAAATATCAAGATTAAAGACCATTTACAAAGACATAAGGTTTTAATACAATATCAAGCCATATTAAGGCAAAACAGACAGTTAGGCAATCCCTGTCCTGATCCACTCCCCGACCATGGCAATCGAATAGCTGGCTATGTACATTCAACCCTGCAGCTCTCCATCTCAGGATTGGTCCAGCTTGCCTTTGCCTTTACTTAAACCATGTAGCACCCGTGAGCCAAGGCCCAGCAAGAAAACACAACAACAGAGCATAAGCAATCAACAGAAAAATCAATATCTCATATTGCATCACATATTCTCAACCATATAAGCATTCAGTATAATCAAGTATTCCACATACTAAACATATCAACTCATATCATATATCAGTTCACAAATGATAACTAGGGCTAGCGCCCTCGGGCCGCTCCCTCCGTTATCCCACTGACTCCGGCCCGCTTAAACCAAGCTCAGTGAATATTAAGCTGTCCTCGGCTACCAGTGGCCAAGCCGCGCCCTGTGCGCAAATACTGTGTATGGCACCCTTAGGCCGCTATCACATGTCCCATGGAATAATACCATCATTGACATAATACAAATATCGGGAGCACTTAGTCCCATTACAAACATATAACCGGGTGCAGTTTTCTTACCTTTCAATTCGCTAGCTTTGATCACTTGACTCCTTGAGCACGATCCCTCTCGAACCCTAGCGCTCACCTAAACACAACCATAGGTCAAAGTCATCATCAAACCTCAAGTCCAAAACCTAGCCTCAGGCTAATCCCGAGCCCCCCGGGAAGTCCTAGTTCCACCAAACAAGGTGGTGGAATCAAACCCCAAACCCTTGGTCAAAAACCCTTGAAAATATCCCTAAAATCCCTTTCTGAAGACAAGGTAGCACTACAGCGCTCATTGGAGGGCGCTACAGCACTACAAGCAGAACCAAAACACCCTCAGCATGCATGGTCTAGCGCTACAGCGCCCAAAGGCTAGCACTGTTAAGCTAGTCACAGACAGGCAACCTCCAAATTTTCCCTCCTGCGATTTCCTCGAACCAAACTCAACCAAAACTTCTCCAAACCTTCACCAAACTCAAAAACAAACCTTATTAACACACTCCACTCATTCCAAGCACCCCAAATACCCAGAACTCAAGCACATGCATCCCTAATCTCAAAATTCACCATAGCCACTTCTAGACATCAAAACTCAGCAGAAACCAGTTAAACATCAAAGTTAGAAGCTTAGAATTCATACCTTTAATGGGATTTCGATTTCAAGACAACCTCTACACCTCCTTAGCTTGCTCTTCCTCAACCTTTGGCCCGAATTCCCTAAAGTTCCCACCAAATCTAGCTTATACACCATAGGTCAAAAACTAAAACCAGAAACTGAAGAAGCTACAAAGTCTTACCTCAAGTGATGGTGTGTTCTTGCTAAACCCCTGCCAATTCTTCAAGCCTAGCTTAGGATCCTTGATGCTCAGCCTAACCTAGCTCTCCTCTGAGCTTTGTTCCAAGAAAACCCAAGAAAAGTGGTGAGAGAACCACAAACCGACCCTAGAGAAAATAACTATGTTTTTCCTCCCTTTCTTTCCTTTCTTTTCCTTCTTTTCTCTCTTTCAGACTTCTATACTTTTCTACAACTTCCACTAACATAAAGCCTTAGCGATACCCATCTTTAAAAAGCCAAATGACCTTAATACCCTCCCTTTTATTTCTAACCCATTAATCCACTTAAGGGCATTTTAGTCATTTCACCCCAATTCCCGCTAACTCCTCGAGTGTCTCTAATATTTACTTCTTAATTCCCGATACCTAATTATTCACCAATAATATTCCTCGATGTCAAAATAGACCCCAATATACTCACTAAATTCCCTTTTATACCCCTAGGCTCACCCCGAGCCGGGTATAAATCCCTGCCATGACTTTTTCGCTAATCTGCTCACCTGGATCGTCTCGAGTCACAGATCACAGATATATCCACATAATAATGTGGCCTCGACAATTATCACATATATCAATACAGATATGCCCATAATGGCCAAAATTACGATTATGCCCTTCAAACCTAATCAGGGCCTACATGCATACTAATACACATAGTCATGCATCTCGAATATTCAAATAGTCATATAACATGCTTTAAATCATAATCATGCATTTTACTCATTTAAGTCACACATAATTCCCATTATGCCCTCCAGGCACACTAATCAAGGCCCTTAAGCCTTATTAGCGAATTTGGGTCGTTACACGCAAAATCGCCACATTGCTTTATTTCTTTCCATGTGTATTGACTTGAATACCATCGTGCAGCAATTTTTGCGAGGACGGCCAAATAGATGACCCTCGGGGGTCAATACGAGACCTTGGTGGGGCTCCCACCAAGTGAAAAAGACTACCGCCAGCTCGTATCTGATGAGACAATGCTAGCGTCCAAGTTAATTTCTCCGGGCCAGACCCTGGCCTTGAGGAGGTCAAGGGCTGTCCCAGTAGCTCGCAAGTTGGTGCCCATCCCCGAGGGGGATGCTATGGACAATGACGAGCAGGATGAGGAAGACGAGATGCCGCTCTTGCATCGGAAGCAAGCTCTCGAGGTTGCCCAAGGCCTCGACACGGATCGGATCCAGTCCGGGGCAGCAGCCAGCCCCTCTGGCCAAGGTAACCCATACCTATTTAGGGACTTAGACAGGGCTGTCGCAGACCTACGGCTTGCTAGGTTTAACCCAAGCCAACTCATACATTGTCATCAAGATGACCCAAACCTTAACATAACCCTACTTCAGTGTGTAGATCAACTAGTGTTGCGCCATGACATGGGCCGCCCTAGAGGCATTGTAGTAGTAGATAACACCCTGGATTTTAGGTCGGCCTTTTTTGAGGAGTACGGGACCAACCTTACGTCATGGCCCTCCCTTCTGGACGGTGTAGTTGCTCCGGGGCTTAGGCAGTATGTAGAGGAGTCCAGTCCTGAGGCAGATCCGGACCCAGAGCCCCCTCTCATTCGCGAAGTTATAAACTTAGACTCCACCATAGAAGCTCCGCGACCGGAGGTCGTGGCAAGACTGGCTTAAATTTTTCCACGGGCTTATTCTTCTTCGGGCCGTGCTGGTCACCCTCGCTGCTCCCTTTTCTCTTACCTCCACCCCATTGGTTATTTAGTGTAATGGTTTTAGTCATTTTCACGACATCCGTTCCCACTCCAACGGGCTGATCAGGGGTTTGGCTGGGACCCGCAACCGACGCTCGCGCCTCTTCCAGGTTTATCCATCCCTGGGCCTTGTTCAGGAATTCATCCACGGTGCTGACACCTTTTCTCTGTATCTCTTTCCATAGCCCGCCTCCAACGTGGATTCCAGTCCTCAAGGCCATAATCTTGGAACTATCGTCTGCGTCCCTGGCTCGAGCCGCGACATTTGCGAACCTGCTTAGGTAAGCTTTCAAGGATTCCTTGGGTTGTTGCTTCACGTTTGCCAGGGTGTCGGCTTTGACGCGGGCAGCTTGAGAAGCTCGGAACGCCCTCTTGAAGTCAGCAGAAAAGGTTTTCCATGAGTTGATGGACTGCTTTTTACACTGCTTGAACCATTGCCTGGCCGGCCTAGTCAAGGTTGAAGGGAATATCAAACACCTTAGCTCAGGGCCGATGTTATGGGCCATCATCAGGGTGTTGAACATACCCAAATGATCCGACGGGTCTCTGTCTCCATCGAACTTAGACATGCGGAGCATCCGGAAACCCGGTGGGTATGTTATGGCCGCTATGTTGGGGGCGAAAAGCTCGAGTTCGTCCCCCGAGTCGTACTCGTCTTTTTCCTTTTCTGACAAGAGCTTATTCATCAGCTCCTCCATCTGAGCTAAACGCTCTAGGGTTTGGTCCTAACTTCCTTGGTTGTTCTGGGGCTATTCAATAGCTCCAGTTCCATTGTAAGCATTAGGCGGGTTATTGTCCCTCCAAGCTTGAGCTTGGTTAGGTGGGACATTCCCACTGTCGCGTACTTCGGAAAGACCATCCCCTCGATTAGCATGACTACCATTTCTAGCCGGTTCTCCCCTTTGTGAGTTGAGGCAATCTTGAAGGTTGGCCCGAGGGGTAGCCCAAGGGCTTTGCACCGAACTCAAGCGATTGTGCAGGTCTTCACCAAATCTGCCACTTCGGTGGCTCCCAGTCCAGTAACTCCCGTTTGAAAAGCTTGGTGCCCGCTACTGGGGGTGAGGATCTGGGACTTCCCCGCGCACTCGGTTGCAATGGGAAGGACCGGCGGAAGGAGGATTTCTTATGCTGCTCCCGTGTGCTGGAATGTCTCGAACTGGATGGGGAGGAGATGGGTATCTTATTGGCGACGGGGGATGCCTAACTGGTGACGCGAACCTAGTCCCGTCCAGGCAGATCAAGTTAGGTCGTGGCCGCTCCACTCTACCATCCCCAGCATCCTGTGCTCAGCGGTCTGACTGTGGTGCAGAATGGCTGGTTGGAGTAGGTTGTCTTCGCGAGCCCTCCCCGGACCTCCGCGAGCTGCCTCGAGCATTTCTGAGTGCGTTTGATGGTGGAATGAAGCTAGGAGTTAAGGTTCGAACTGGTCGACTGACTTGCTGATTGGCCCTAGGAACCTCCTCAAACACAGTTTCCTGGTGGTGGTGTGACGTGGGGGTAGAACTCAGAGTTGAGGTCCTGACTGATCACCTGGGCCTGGATCGGTTATCCTGGCGGGACTTGTGAGTCCCACTTTGCCTCTTTTCGACGTTAGCGTCGGTTGTAAGAGGGGGTAGCCAGGCCAAGACTTCTTCGATTTGCTTGCTTGCTCTGGACAGCTGACTCCTCAACTGTATGTTCTCCATCTCTATCGCCGTCAGGAAATCCGGGTTCGGATTTGGCGGCCGGGGCACCGAACTCCTGGTGTCGTCCTAGCCCATCGGCTGCTTTCCCGGTCGCCGCTAGATCTCGGGGTTTTGTTCATCGGATATGGCGGCATGGTGGGCCTCCTGCCCATCATGTTGATCCGCCTTGTTACCATGTCTCGAACGAGTAACCACCATGATCAGGTTTTTGCGATAGCACCAATCTAAATCCTCTCAATGAAAGCACCAAACTATTGACGCGGTTCTTTGCCAACAGATAATTATACGAATAAATAGGATGAAATAGTGATAATTAGTGAACCATAATGTGAAAATAACTTAATTATAGACTGGAGAAATTAGTATCATGGGAAGGTGATCACCCCTTTCTTTTTAGGTGGTTCGAAGGTTAAAATCCCTCTAATCCACCAGTCGATATTATTGATATCTCTTGGTTAATCCTTACAGAGTACTTCTTTACAAAAAATATGCGAACCCCTTGCAATGCCCAGGGTCTTGGTATTTATAGGGGGAGGATACCTAGGTTGGCAAGGGGGTCATCCCGTGACCTCTTTATCCTTCACGTCATCTCTGTGACACTGATGATTAATTCCTAAAACCTGACAGTGAAGTGTGGTCTAATCAATAGGTAAGAAGGGATAATGGGCCGCATGGCCCAAACCAGGTGTGGGATGTCTGAATACACATGTTTATACTGCGTGTCCGAGAATTCAGGAATGGAATAGACACGTGATGTCTGATATATCAACCTTTACATTGCGTGGTTGTCTTTACAAGGATTCGGGTGTCAGATCTATGCCGCATCACGAGCTTGATGTAGCGCCAGCTCATGATATCCATATCACTGACCTGTTGCCTTCGAGTAAACTGCTAACTTTCTAATCAGCTCAGGTTGGACAGGTGGAAACCCGTAACAACAGCTCCGGGTGGACGATTTACACGTGGCAGATCAAATTAGGCCCTTTTCCAGCTCGCCAATAGTTCGCAGATGTTTAGGGCGTACAGTTTTATACAACAAAATAAAACACTCATAAAAAGTCATAAACATACAAAAATCATGAACAATATTCTTTTAGCATCACACATACATAAAACTTAAACATGTAAACAAATTATGCTACCATCCAATTAACCTATCTAACATGTCAAAAAATCACATACATGTATATAACGTGTAAACCAGCAACATGTCTCTGAAGCCAGTTGTTGGATCTTATTTACATAAGTCTATATGCATGCTCCCTATAAATATATATTCAAAACAATATACATAGTAGAAAATATAAAAGCATACAAGCATGTGAGTATTATAAAGACACGTAAATAAAATAATAAAACCATTAGAGTACTTGCAAGATGCATAGTGAAACAATGACTACACCCTTTGGATTCCCTAACCTTTTGTCCTTGTTTAATGCTAGGTATTGCAAGGAATCCAAACTGCTTTGAAACAAGACCGCAGCCTTCCAAGTCTTTCTCTAAAACACCCTAGTGTTTATGTGGGCAAGTCTCAACACATGAGAAGAGAATTCCTAGAGTGAAAACTAATAGAAAGTGGGCGGCTAGGTATGGAATATTGGGAGTGAATTTTTAACTTATCAGATTCATCTGACCTAATGCATTCTATAACACTAGTATATATAGGCAATTAGCTAAGACATAAAATAGGTTTTAATTTCCCATTTTATTTTAATTATTTAATAATTATAATCCACTAAGTACTTGTCAAAATTAACCAATTATAATTTTGACCTTCATTTAATTTATTTTATTAATATTATTACCAATTTATCAATATCAACAAAAGTGTCCCAATTGGCTATAATACTCTCTTTTTAAGACTTTGCAATACAAAACTCAAAGTTCTTCTATTTCTTTTCTCACAAAATATCAATAAATAATTTAACATTATTTATTTTCATTGACCTAGTCAATATGATATTTTTATAATTAATTATTCAAGACTACTAGATTCATTTTTATAAGAGATGATATGAGGACCATGGATCTATGAACTCAAGCTCCAACAAGTTACCATGAGTTTATTTATAACAAATAATCTCATTACCTTATTAATTCCTCGTGACTCCACTATAGACTCAGAATTGCAATCTTGAATTCATAGAACACTTTACACCAATTGTAAATGTGTTATCCCTTGTTATAACCATAACCGTCATTCAATAATCTATATATGGTCTACTAATGAGACAGGTGCAAATTACCATTTTACCCCTCATTGATATTTTATCCTTAACTCCCACTAAGTTCCTTGTAAATGATATATTCGTAAAATTAATTACAGATATGAGTACTCTATCACTTAACACTTGAACCAAACTATAAGGAAATCATCGTTTCACTTCTTAAACAGAAGTTATAGATTTCATGTCTATGATAAATACTCTCACTCAATCATACTACTAAATCTACAATATGTAAGTATGAGCTAGTCCGTTGGGTAAGCTGGTAACGAACAAATCAAAAGACTTGAATAATATAATTAGCATAATATTAATCACCTATGGTCAACGTTGTGATATAATTGGATTAGATAATAACGATACTAACTTATCTTATCAATAATCAATATTGGTCCAGCCCAATGTATCAAAATACATCTGATCTTATCTACTTGGTCAATGCCTTGGATAAGACATCACACTCCAAATGTGTAAGTAGATCATATCGTAGATTACTAGATAAGTGAAAATCCAATGCACTAACTTAATCTTAAGACTCATTCTTTTGAACATATAATTACAATTATAATCCACTGTGACCTAGTCACTATAATTGTAATTATTTATATGTTCAGATTTTATAAATGTTTGTATTGTTCCAATAATTATGTAATAAAATAAGCAAGCAACACGGTTATCAAACTAAATGATTTATACTTCTTTTATTGACAATATAAACACATGCATGTCACACACCACGTCATACTATGAGTCATCATTGCCAACTCAATTACATGGGGCCCACTTTCATCTTTACCTATCGATATGTCAATCGTAGGTAAATGTACCTTTCTTGACTAACCTTTATCGATCAATACAGTATTGGTAGAAATTGGTAGGTAAAGTGTTTTACCTACCAATACACTATTTTTACCTACACTTACAATTGATAGGTAAATGTCAAATTTCTTGTGGTGATAGCCCAATTTTATTCTCTGAATTCCCCAAGTATGCAACTTGGTTTTGAATCAAGGCATCGTTTTTAGACATATACTTCATGCAACTCTGCCAATGAATTTGATTGATCCAATTTTTGAGGTGCTTCTATGATGATGTCTTGAAAATCCTCCAATGTCTCCCCCCGTGGTTCTTGAGTGCAATCTTCAAAAGTAGGTTTTATCTAGCTAAAATTGTTCTCCCAAACTTGATTAGTTATTTGAGAATTCAAACAATACCACTCATCGTATTCTGACATGTCTTCCAACATCCAGTAGGCTTCATCAATGGATATTTGGTAGAAATTGGTGGTACCATCTCCCCTATCTACCCATTCTTTTGTGGTAGCATGCAGCCCATTGAGGAATACTTCAAGTAAAGTATCTCCAAACAAACCATGGTAAGGGAACCTCATGAAAAAAAAAATTGTATCTCCACCATGCTTTATGTCAAGGCTCCAAGTCATATTGAACAAAATTCAAATGTGCTTGTTGATGTGACATATCAAGTACCTTACAAAAGGACCAAACAAACAAAAGCGTAAAATAGAACAAGTAAAAAAAATAACAAATGAAAAAAAAAACAAAAGACCAAATTGAAATGCAATTGATTTTTAACACACAAAATTTCACTAAATTCAACCACTGGCAACAGCGCCAATAATTTTTTATGAAAAATATATGTTATTGCGCAAGTATACACAGTCACAAACACAAGTAATAGAGTGACAAGTGAGTATCGTCTCCACATGGATTGAATTATTATTAGAATGTGTAAATCAATACTAAGCAATATAAAACAATTAATTGATATGATTTTTGGATGATAAAACTAAATAAAAAAAATTAAAATGCTTAGAATAACCACTAATAAGCAATAAATAATAGAAAAGTAGATTCAATAATAAAAATCGGACTTGAATTACTAAATTACCCTAAATCAATATACAGGACTATATGCTACAGCATCAATTTTAGCAAAATCACCCAGAGTAACGAAATTCCCAATTTATTCGTAGGATTTTTCCAAATCTTATGATAAAAGTTCATCCACCTAATTAAACATATTCATGTGCCAATTGAGATTTAAGAACATAATTATAAGCATCAATTCTCATGAGTTATGCAAGGCAAATAATATATCCTCGTATTATTAACTAAATACAACCTAACAAAGGCAAATATCTTGCATCATCCAATTAATTTCCTCTAAATCTAATCTTTCCAGCATTAAATCTAGTTAATCAACTTAGCATTGATGGCCAAACAAAAAGAAATAGGCAGTAAACACACTTGAATGAACAAAGAGAGATTTCACTTAATAAAGCATTAAACTTTCATAACTATGATTTAGGGTTCATTAGTAATCCAAGTCTCAAATAGTTTAGCTCATAACTAATTTAGTAAACACAAACCCAAATTCAAATCTATAATCCATGTGTTACTAAAATAGCTACTCAAAAATAGAAAATACAAGGTTTAGAGAGAGAGTGTGTTAGATAATATAAATTATACTCAATAGAAATATGGAAAAACCAAAATACAATTCTATGCAAAAAAAATACAATAGGCAAGATAATATTGATTAAAGAAATATTACAACTCATTGCTCAAAATACAAGTAAATAGAAGGATGTAGAAGAAGAGAATTACAAACTCAAAACAATAATAATACAAGTAAATAAGATCAACAAGATCAAAAGAATGAAAATAAACCAATAAAAAGAACAAACTCTCACACAACCAAAGTGTAGACTAGTGGGGATCACCAACTTGAACAAGGTTCAAAACCTTTGTCCAAAAGCTTATTCCCCTCTATTCTCTAAGCACTAAGGGATCTCTCTAGGAAATAGCTCTCGGGAAGTATCAAGCCTCTATTGTGTATTTTCCAGCCAAGTGTTTTGTGGATGGAAAATGGTGTGTCATACAAGTGAGCATTAGGCTCCTATTTATAGAGCTTGAGATACCCCTTTGAATTTCTAATTCCACCAACCCCCATGGTTGTTACCAATGTTTAATTGGATGTTTATGGAATTACAATGGAGATTTGGTGTAATGACCCAACTATTTCTAAGACCTTGGAACATTAAAACTACTAGACATAGCTACTATGTTTGGGAAACATACTTAAGAAATAACATAACTTTATTTAAAACCCAAAATATTGTACCAATACAAAATAAGGTAAAAATATAAAATAAAATGTGATATGGTATGGGATCCCATTGTTTATAAAACATAAAACATAAACTTTAATTGTTTAAATACTAATTGCAGAAATACACCAAAAAATAATTTAAAAGACTAAAAAAAACGTCATCCTCGATCGTCACGCAATCCATTCATCCTCAATACACAAGCCAAGCTGCCATGAATCTTTCCGCCTTCCATAATCATTTTCCTGCATCAAGCTAAAAATAAAGGAATGAGTCTAATGCCCAGGAAGGAAAATCTACTAACAACATATAACATAAATCATAAACATAAAACTATATCATATACATATACTATAAAACATATGACTATAAAAACATATATCATATAGGACTACAATATTAATGGTCATTAACTCATTAACATGGCATGTGATAAAACCACCTAGGTCCTCTGTCTACTAATAGAGGTAGGTTAGATCACATGGTAGTATATGATAACCCATCTAGGTCTTCTGTCTACTAATCGAGGTAGGATAAATCATAACTCTAAACCATGAAAATGATAAAAATTCTTGGGGTTTGCTATCTAAGCAACTATAAGCCCCAAGCGACATAAAAAATATATTGGGGTTCTCTATCTAAGCAACTATAAGCCCCAAGTGACTACAAAACATTTTTATACATATACATATTATAGCATAAAACATATCATAACATAAACATATAAGCACATATAATCTATCTTATTTTCCTTACCAAAAATTGGGATATGAAGACAAGAACGGGATTGGAACACTCCTAAAAATCAACAGCACAACCATGAGTATTTATAAAGAATGAAGATGAAAAGAGAACTAAACCATCAAGAAGAAACTTACCGAAAAGAACCTTAAGTTCCAAAAAACTTGAGCACATAATCAAGAATCATGAACAAGAGTTACGATTTAAAAGAAAGAAAATAAAGAAAACTAAAGAACCATGAAGATCTGAACTTAAAGATAAGAATACCTTGAATGATCTTATGACTTGATCTACACCTCGATACCAAAATCTCACTATATCTCACTTCCCAAGTGTTTTAGAAAAGCTTGGAATGATAAAGCTTCTAGCCCAAAATCCAAGTGTTTCTTTCTATTGTAATCTTAGTAACTTGGAGGCTCTGAAGAATGCTTGAAGAATGAAGAAAATGGCTGAGTACTAGGTCCTATTATAGAGTTCAAAGAGTGAAACTAACCCATTTTAATTTGAATAAATAAATGAATATAAAATGAAAAAGAATTGAAATTTTCGTTTAACAAACGCCCAGAACTCGGTCAAAATTGTTCAAAGATAGGTCTAAGTTGTTAAGTCTATTTTTAAAATTAAAATCACAAACTTTTAAAAAAAAATATGAGAGTTGGAGCCGATATATCACCCCCTATAGGAAATATATCGCCTTCCCCATATTCCCGAGCCTCGTTCGATCATTCGTGAAAAGTCGACGTGTTTTCTGTATCTTTAGTAGGCGATATATCGGCTCCTATAGCTGCGATATATCGGCATACGTTGATATATCAAACACGTATTTGCACTTTTTCAGCATATTTTGAATTGATAAAATATCTTTAACTAAGTCTAAACGTAATCCTAACAGTTTCTGGAAGGTTCTAGAGCTTCTAGATCTTTCTTTTATTTAAACTATTCATCAAAAATACTTAAATCCTTAATACACATGATTATGACAAGTGTCACCTTCTTAATAATTCTATCTAAACCTTAGGTTATAATAAATAATATTTCTAAAATCAGCAATATTAATCAAACATTATGTTATAATTAATATTTCTAAACTATGGATTAAACTTATAAAATCCATAACTGTTGCTATGAGTGTCCAACTAAGTTCCGGCTTGAACCAAAATCCACGGAATCTAACATACTACAAACTAATACTAACTACTACTACTATCTAGCTAGCTAAGTAAATATTCTGGGACACTACATTTGGGAGTTACTTGGGATGTTAGAACCGTTCAAATTGAAATAAACTGAAGAAAAAAAACAAGTTGGCTGTCAGCCTCACTGGCCGAGGCCAGGACTATCAGTGGTCGTGGCCACTAGCCTCTGTCCCCTAGGTTGCGGCCAGGGAATGTCATTGGTCGCGGCCACAAGCTATTTTCAGCACAAAAAAAAGTCATTTTTCCAAAACATTCCAAAACGTCCCAAATCCTTTCCCACATGATTTTGTAACCTCCAAACACCTAATGAGAGTTAAAAACATGTCTCCAACAGCCATATTTCATCATGGATTCATGTTCATGGCTCTAAGCAGTGAGCATATGCTTTCTAATCAGCGCTACTGCATCTTAAGCCTCTCTAACAGCTTCGGGTCCAAGTAGTTGTCGTTCTCCTACCTCGTCCCAATGTAACGGCGATCGACACCTCTTTCCATAAAGTAACTCATAGGGTGCCATTTCGATTGTTGACTGGTAGCTATTGTTGTAGGAGAACTATATTAGCAGCAGATACTTACTCCATAATCCTTTGAAGTCTAGTACTCAAGCGCGCAACATATCTTCTAAAATATGTATGGTACACTCGGATTGACTGTCGGTCTGAGGATGAAATACCGTACTAAGACTTAACTTGGTACCCATGGCTTGCTAAAGGCTTCCCCAAAATCTCGATGTAAACACCGATCCTCTATCTAATACTATGGTCTTAGGGATTCCATGCAGTCGTACAATTTCTTCGACATAGATGTCTACGTACTAATCTGCTGTGTACGTAGTCTTGACAGGCAGAAAGTGAGCTGACTTGGTTAGTCTATCTACTACTACCCAGGCCGAGTCGTGCTGCTTATTTGTTCGTGGTAGTCCTGTCACGAAATCCATGGCTATGTCTTCCCACTTCCATTCTGGAATACTAAGCGGTTGCAATAAGCTTGCAGGCCGTTGATGTTATGCTTTCACTTGTTGGCATACTAAGCATTGAGACACATACTCCACTACATCTTTCTTCATTCTTGACCTCCAATACAATGCTTTAAGGCTGTGAGTCATCTTGGTCGACCCTGGGTGAATTGAGTATGGGGTATTATGCGCTTCTTCTAAAATCTTCATCTTAATTCCATGACCATTTGGCACGCATACTCAGTGCTTATATCTCAAGAACCCGTGCCCTGATATAGAGAAATTTGTGGCCTTGCCTTCTTTAACTGGAGCTATGTGAGATACTAATGTGTAATCATGCCCTTTTCTGATCCGTATATCTTCTAACAGACTTGACTGGATGGACAAGTTAGCCAGTTTGCCAATGACTATTTCTATTCTGGTATTGATCAGCTCTTGCTGAAGAGGCTTTTCTATTCCGGATATTGCTGCTAGATTCCCATAACTCTTTCTACTTAGCGCATAAGTAACTACGTTTGCTTTTCCAGGGTGGTATAGGATTTCGCAGTCATAATCCTTTACTAGTTCTAACCACTTGCGTTGCCTCATGTTGAGCTCTTTATACGTGAAGAAATACCTTAAGCTCTTATGGTCCGTATAAATCTCACGCTAGATAGTGACGCCAGATTTTCAATGCGAAGACCACCGCTGCCAACTTCATATCATGCGTTTGATAGCGTTGCTTGTATTCCTTCAGCTGCCTTGAGGCATAGGCTATTACTTTCTCATTATGCATCACCACACAGCCCAAACCTTGCTTCGACGCATCACAGTAGACTACAAACTTGTCGTTGCGTGTTGGTACACAAAGTACTAGTGCTGAGCATAGCTTATCCTTAAGCATCTGGAAGCTCTCTTCACACTTATCCGTCCAGTTGAACCTTTGTTGTTTCTAGGTCACGTTTGTAAGCGGAGTTTCTATCTTAGAAAAGCCTTCTACAAACCTCTTATAATAACCTTCTAGCCCAAGAAAACTTCTAACCTCTAACGCATTCTTAGGTCTTGGCCAATCCTTCACATCCTCTACCTTAGTTGGGTCTACACCAACTCCGTCCTTGGATACTATGTGGTCGAGGAACGCTGCTTGCGAAAGCCAAAATTCGCACTTCTTGAACTTGGCAAAAAGTTGATGCTCCTTCAGTCGCAACATGGTCATTCTTAAATGTTCCCCATGCTCGACTTCGTTCTTGGAGTATACCAACATATCATCGATGAACACTACGATGAATTTATCCAAATAATCCTTGAAGACCTGATTCATTAAATCCATAAATGCGGCTGGAGCATTGGTAAGATCGAAAGACATAACTAAAAACTCGTAATGTCCATATCGAGTTCTAAAAGTTGTCTTAGGAATATCCTCTTCCCGTACCTTGAGCTGGTGATACCCGGATCGTAAATCAATCTTAGAAAACACGGTCGCTCCTCGAAGTTGATCAAACAAGTCGTCAATCCGAGGTAGCGGGGACTTATTCTTAATTTTCACCTTATTCAGCTCGCGGTAATCTATACACATCTACATGCTTCCGTCCTTCTTCACAAATAGTTTCGATGCTCCTCATGGCGAATGGCTTGGTCTAATGAAACCCAAGTCTAAGAGTTCTTCTAATTGTGTCTTTAACTCCTTGAGTTTGATAGGTGCCATCCGGTATGGTGCCTTTGAGATAGGCTCGGTGCCTGGTACTAGTTTGATTGTGAAGTCAATTTCCCAAGTTGGCGGCAACCCTGGTAAGTCGTCAGGAAATACTTCTGGGAATTCTTTTATGATGCGGACGTCTCCAACCTTTAGTGGTGTTTCTTTTACCACATCCGTGACACTCGCTAAGAATTTGTGACATCCTTTCTCTATCATCTTTTGAACTTTGAGAGATGAAATAAGCACCGTACGTAATCCTGAAATCTTTCCCATCAAACATAGTCTCTGACTGTCAGGAGTCTTGAATGTCACTTGCTTCTGTTTGCAGTTGATGGTTGCGCCATGCCTTTCTAGCCAATCCATGCCCAGTATTACGTCGAAGTATTTAATCTCTAGCACTATTAGGTCTCCTTCTAGTTCTACGTCCTTGATTTTGATCGGTACACCTCGTACTATTCGTGATGATAGGACTACTTCACCCGAAGGCAATTCTGTCACAAACCTAGTTCTAAATATTTTACAAGGTTTGTCTAATTTCTCTATAATTCCTAACGAGATATACGAGTGTGTTGCTCCCAAATCAAATAATGCTGAACAAATATTATCGAGGATAGGAATCTGGCCTGTGACCACTTTATTACTAGCTTCAGCTTCTCCCTGAGTCAAGGCAAAGACTCTGGCAGGAACCATCTTGTTGTCCCTTTTCTTTTCTTGTTTAAGTTGTGGACATTCTTTCTTCTAATGAACTTCCTGGCCACAATTATAGCATCCTCTGGTGTTTGCACGACATTCACCAGGATGTTTCTTTTGGCATTTGGAGCACTTCGGGTATTCTACATAACCCGACCTATTGCCTCCATTATTTGTCTGTGCTCTTTTTTCATTGTCGGATTGCTTGTTGTCAGGATGCCTTCTCTTCTGACCATTATTGTTTCTAGTCCGATGGATTTTGTGGTGGTTCCGACCATTCTGTGATTGACTCTGTTGTTTAGGTTCAAGCTTATTGGCCTCCTCTTTACTAACATTCGCTTGAAGCCTTTCTACTTCTATAGTCGTTTCTAGAGCATCGGCATAAGTAGTGGTTCCAGGATTTTCGAGCTTGACTCCTAGCTTAATCTTTGGTCTGAGTCCTCTAACGAACTTGGTGACCCTCAAGAAATCGATTGGGACCAACTCCGTTGCAAACTTGGCTAGTTAGTCGAACTGACGAGCATACTCTGCTACTGGTAAGTTGCCCTACTTCAAACTGGTGAACTCTTCTACCCTTGTAGCGATGACTACAGATTTATAATACTTCTTGTGGAAGATCTCCACAAATCTAGTCCATGTCATGGTGGCGACGTCGTAAGCCTGTTGTACTAAATCCCACCATATTCTAGCACCCTTCTTTAGAAGAGACGAAACGTAGGATATGCGATATGTGTTGCCGAGGTTCATGTGTGCAAGGATCGGCTCTACATTTCTGAGCCATTCTTCTGCCTTGAAGGGGTCCATTGTCCCTTCAAAGTTTGGAGCGTGTTGCTTACGAAATCGCTCGTAGATTGGCTCCATGTAGTGAGCTGGGTAGGGCGCATAGTTTGCCATTGGCCATCCCCCATAAGGACCTACTTGTTAGGGTGCTTGAGCCATTTGCTGAGGCTGCGCTTGCAGCTGAGTCTGAATCTGTGGCTGCGACTAAGCTTGTTGTCGTTGTTGCTGAAGCAGTTCTTCAACTTGTTGTCATAGCCGGACAATTTCAGTGGTGTTGTCAACTGGAGGTGGCGGTGCACTTCTGTTAGCAGCAATATTGGTAGCACGCATTCCCTTTCTTCGGACTGGAGGGGCTTCACTAGTCTCATGAGCGGCGTCGAAGGCATTGGCAATTGTGCATGCGCAGACCTTCTTAGCGACATCTTCAATGGAGTTCTAACAGTCGAGAAAAACATGTTAGAACTTACCCTAATAGGCTCTAAGGCAAAACTTTATCTAAGAAAACATAACTCGGACCTATTAGTTATGATTTCTTATGAAAAAAATTATGTGAGCCTTCTTTATAATTAGGGTGTGTTTCTATACTTAGAAAATTAGCCATCTTTATTATTTCTAAGTCTGTTTCTAATCATCCTATATGACTTAATTCTCAGGCTCGAAACTCGTCGCTGTTCCAAAGTTAACCATATTGAGGGAGGGCTGGGATAAGTAAAATCGTTCCCACTACTATGTCCCCCTAAACTCTCAATATAGAACTCGATCCATTGATTTGTATCCACCCTCACCAAACTTGGTCATTATTTATTTATTTAAATTTATTATGATTGTAAAGAAAATCAAACTCATACATGTCATCAAAAATAACAATAATATTCATTTGGAAAAAGGTTTTCACTAAGTACAATCATAAATGCAAAAAATAATTAAATAAAGTAATAAACTAACATAACTAGGGTGAATCTAAAAATCAGGATCTTATACATCTGACCCTTCATCTAACATATCATCATCTATCTCCTCATAATCATCATTATCTTGAGCCTCAAAATTTCCTCGAGGAAGATTCATAAAGATTCTATGTTTTTTGTTCATTTGTGAATTGAAATTCCAACTTAAAGGTGAACCTAAGTATGAGAAAATAATATCCCATGGCTACTGATAAATCGTCTTCATCATCTATAGTCTCCCATATTTCTTCTAAAATTGAAATTACAGAAGGAAAATCTTTAAAAATCCTAATTACTAAGACATATTGCTCCGTAGCTCTCATCATAATTTGCTTAGTAGTCTGAAGATGAACTATCTCCTTGTGGAATAAGATTAATCTCTAAGTGATTCTTTCTAACACCCCTACTGTATTCCATGGCTCTCTAATCCTTTTCAATGCCTTAATGGCTCGGATATCCTCATAGGTCAAGGCTCCATCCATTCTTAACTGAAAACATAACGGGTAAAACGTTAGCTATAAACATAAACATAACCATAATAAACACAAACACTTACATTGGCGGTTAGATTCGGAGCTTGTGCATGTGTATCAAGGAGAACGTCATGCATATGAACTGTTGCTCTAATACCAACTGTAATGACCCAACTATTTCTAAGACCTTGGACCATTAAAACTACTAGACATAGCTACGATTTTTGGGAAACATACATAAGAAATAACATAACTTTATTTAAAACCCAACCAATACAAAATAAGGTAAAAATATAAAATAAAATGTGATATGGTATGGGATTGTATTGTTTATAAAACATAAAACATAAACTTTAATTGTTTAAATACTAATTGCGGAAATACATCAAAACATAATTTAAAAGACTAAAAAAACATCATCCTCGATCGTCACGCAATCCATTCAATCCATTCATCCTCAACACACAAGCCAAGCTGCCATGAATCTTTCCGCCTTCCATAATCATTTTCCTGCATCAAGCTAAAAATAAAGGAATGAGCCTAATGCCCAGCAAGAAAAACCTACTAACAACATATAACATAAATCATAAACATAAAACTATATCATATACATATACTATAAAACATATGACTATAAAAACATATATCATATAGGACTACAATATTAATGGCCATTAACTCATTAACAAGGCATGTGATAAAACCATCTAGGTCATCTGTCTACTAATAGAGGTAGGTTAGATCACATGGTAGTATATGATAACCCATCTAGGTCCTCTGTCTACTAATCGAGGTAGGGTAAATCATAACTGTAAACCATGAAAATGATAAAAATTCTTGGGGTTTGCAATCTAAGCAACCATAAGCCCCAAGCGACACAAAAAATATATTGGGGTTTGCTATCTAAGCAACTATAAGCCCCAAGTGACTACAAAACATTTGTATACATATACATATTATAGCATAAAATATATCATAACATAAACATATAAGCACATATAATCTATCATATTTTCCTTACCAAAAACCGGGATAGGGAGACAAGAACGGGATTGGAACACTCTCAAAAACCAACAGCAAAATCATGAGTATTTCTAAAGAATGAAGATGAAAAGAGAACTAAACCATTAAGAAGAAACTTACCGAAAAGAACCATAAGTTTCAAGAAACTTAAACACCTAATAAAGAATCATGAACAAGAGTTACGATTTAAAAGAAAGAAAATAAAGAAAACTAAAGAACCATGAAGAACTGAACTTAAAGATAAGAATACCTTGAATGATCTTATGACTTGATCTAGACCTTGATATTGAAATCTCACTATATCTCACTTCCCAAGTGTTTTATAAAAGCTTAGAATAATAAAGCTTTTAACCCAAAACCCAAGTGTTTCTCTCTATAGTAATCTTAGCAACTTGGAGGCTCTGAAGACTGCTTGAAGAATGAAGAAAATGGCTGAGTGCTAGGTCCTATTTATAGAGTTCAAGGAGTGAAACTAACCCCTTTTAATTTAAATAAATAAATGAATATAAAATGAAAAATATTTGAATTTTTGTTCAACTGACGCGCAGAACTCGATCAAAATCGTTCAAAGGCATGTCTAAGTGATTAAGGCTATTTTTAAAATTAAAATCACAACTTTAAAAAAAAAAAAAATGAGAGTTGGAGCCGATATATCGCCCCTATAGGCAATATATAGCCTTCCCCATATTCCCGAGCCCCGTTCAATCGTTCGTGCAAAGTCGACGTGTTTTCCGTATCTTCCATAGGCGATATATCGGCCCCTGTAGCTGCGATATATCGGCATACGTTGATATATCAAACACGTGTTTGCACTTTTTCAGCATATTTTGAATTGATAAAACAGCTTTGACTAAATCTAAACGTAATCCTAATAGTTTCTGGAAGGTTCTAGAGCTTCTAGATCTTTCTTTTATTTAAACTATTCATCAAAAATACTTAAATCCTTAATAAACATGATTATGATAAGTGTCACCTTCTTAATAATTCTATCTAAACCTTAGGTTATCATAAATAATATTTCTAAAACTAGCAATATTAATCAAACCTTATGTTATAATTAATATTGCTAAACTATAGGTTAAACTTATAAAATCCATGACTATTGCTATGAGTGTCCAACTAAGTCCTGGCTTGAACCAAAATCCATAGAATCTAACATACTACAAACTAATACTAACTACTACTACTATCTAGCTAGCTAAGTAAATATTCTGGGACACTACATTTGGGAGTAACTTGGGATGTTAGAACCGTTCAAATTGGAAAAAAACTGAAGAATAAAAAAACAAGTTGGTTGTCAGCCTCACTGGCCTCTGTCCCCCAGGCCATGGCCAAGGAATGTCAGTGGTCACGGCCACATGCTATTTTCAACACAAAAAAGTCATTTTTCCAAAACGTTCCAAAACATCCCAAATATTTTCCCACATGATTTTGTAACCTCCAAACACCTAATGAGAGTTAAAAACATGTCTCCAACAGCCATATTTCATCATGGCTTTATGAAATCCAATCTCAAATGTGTAACATACAATCTACACATTATTGGTAATATTTGGAGGTTACAAATTTGTGACTGAATTTGTAACACCAAATATGTTACATATTTGGATATTCACATATATCTAAATATTGTAACTCTTTATTATATATTACAATATGTGACACTATTTGTCACATTTATTTAATCTAAAACATTATATTATAAAATAATATAACATTCCCCCACTAGATTAAATAGTTATCTATTGTAACACTTATTTAATCAATCAAACATTATATTAAAATATAATATTCCCCCACTTGATTAAATAATCGCTCTCTATAGAAACCTTTTCATTGATGCATAAAGTAAAATGTCTTTCGACTTGAATTTTACCTTAGTGTAATTATCAAAAAGTTTGTTGAAATTTTGGTTGCCAAAGCATTGAACCACTATCCCTTGATAACAAACCAGTGATAACACACACACCTTTGCTATGTTCACTTGAGACCTCAATGTCTCGCTTTTGCACCGTTAATGGCCATGTGCACATTCTATTCATAGACTTTTCTTGAGAATGTCTCCCAATTCTCATGAGGGGCGGCACCACCCCTAGGTCTATATAGGTAGAACTCTTACAATATTTTATTACCCTAAAATACTTGTCTTTTCTAGACTGGGTTCTATTAAAAAACCTTTCGGTTTTAACCCTCATTTTGGTAACACACTAGTACCTATATGTAACGCCCCGATTTCCCGAGATGTTAGTTAGGGAGTCCATTTAAAAATAATAAACAATAAATACTTTAAGACACTAAGAGAAAATATTTATTTAAAATTTAAAACGACAATGAAATCTCATTAGTTAAAAATAAAAATGTTGGACGCTAGGTTTAATAACAACAGCATAAAGAAAATAACAATTCAAGTCTGAAAATTTAAAAACATAACATTTATTTCTAAAAACATAAAATAACTGGAGCCCAGACTATAACATGTTTCGTCCATGCCTCGAGCCCGCACCACTCACTGCTTTATTTTTCCTTTACCTGCACATAGAGTACCCATGAGCTAATGCCCAGTAAGAAGAGCTATGTAGGACATAACTCCCCAAACTAGAAAACAAAAAATAAACATCATAAACATAATAATCATCGTGCAATACATAAGCACTATACCACACTAACATAATGTGTGTTACACTCACACACATAAATACTAACAATTCATGTTGATCGGACATGAAATGTAATCTGCCTTGCCTGCGCTGTACTCACACTCGGCATTCCCACGGTGGCACCTAGTCTAGCCTGCGCTGTACTCACACTCGTCCGTTCCCTCGAGATATCGTTGCCCTGCATACGTTGTACTCACACTCGGCAGTTCTGTGGTGGCATCATATTATCCTGAGCTATACACACCCAAGATAATTTCTGTAAGTGCTATACTCACACAAGTAGCTATAACTAGTAGCACGCCTACTCTATCATCTAAGCATGTCTACTGACTAAAATCCCTAGTACTATACTCATGCTAGTCAACCTAATGCAACAATTCAGGTCACAAATATAATTACATAACTAACAAATAAGAAAACAAGGTTGTACGCATAACGTACACCCTGTGCACAGATGTCCACTCTTCTTACCTTAAGCAGTGTGTTTTCCACTAACGTGTCCCGAACCACTTGTTGTGTCACATCGACGACCGCTAGCTCCTAGACGTCCAATTACACAGAGAAAATTCAGGAAAAAAATAAAAATAGGCGTTAGGGTTTTATTTCAAAACCCTAATTGTCGAAATAATTTAACCATGAAATTTTAACGTGCATGACACGTAAATTAAAATCATTTTTCACAAAGGTTCAAACCATCATGTCACATGCATAAACAATGATGTTTATAACGTATCGCATGAATTCAAATATATATTTTTTATGTGAAAATTACCAAAATGCCCTTTAATATCATAATTACATAATAGACTCAATAATTTCTAAAGATTATCATACGACAACAAAATTTAACAACTAACTCTCCAAAATCCTAAATAATAAGCAAAGACTCATATAAGACCAGAAAAATAATTTTTAACATTTATAAATTATTTTTCCTCAATTTCTCAAATAAAACCCAAATAATAAAAAAAATATACAACCAGCCCAAAAATCAAACTAACATACAGAACTTCTCAAAAATAAAAAATAAACTTATAAAAATTATTTTAGAATTTTCTGAGTAAAATAACTATTTTTCTTAATTAATTTAATAGAAAAACTAATTAATTAAAGAAAAATTCATAACTGATTAAAACTAGACTCTAACTATATAGATCGATTTCTACACCCCACAGTAATACACAAAAATTACCTAGGGTTCAGAACAATAACATTAATATTTTTCATATTTAAAATATAAAATAAGCCAAATAAATCATAAAAATTATATAAATGATACAAATTCGAAATAAAATTACAGAGAGCCTTAGAATCTCATTTTAAAAATATACAAAAATTCCCTAAATTTTTAGAATACTTTAAATAATTTTTCCATATTTATTTCCTTAAATCACATATTTAAAAGCAAATAATTGATTAAAATTATCAAATACGATCAAAACTTGAATGTAAATATACCAAACCATTCTAAATCATTCAGACATCAATCAAACATAAATTCATATTTTTCTAAACAATAAAAATATTTTTCATAATTAATATTTTTTTAAACTTCAATAAATCATAATATTTCAAAGAAAAATCAAAAAAATATCAAACTAGCTGGAAAATGCTCTAAAATTAATTTCTAACTTTTAAGATTTTAAAAACAAAAAAAAATACCTCAGGAAACACCCAGATCGGGTTCGCCGGAGCTCTAGTCGGAGTTGTCGTCTTCTTCGGCACTGGCGAGGTTGTTTCTTTCGTTTCCGGCTACCCCAACGTTCCAAACCACTTGGAAACTTCCCACGCGTGTTCCAGCAGTCCAAAACGACCCTAAGACACAAAGAATCACGCCACAACCGCCTTGGTCGAAGTCTTCTTCTCCAACGTTGGTGTACCGGCAACAATGGAGCTCAAAATTGGTTTTTCTTACTCTGGACCATTTCAGCCTGTTTCTTCATGTTAAAACGGATTCTTGGAGTCCCCAAAGCTTGTTTGTCACCAACCACGCACACCATACACTCTTAAAAACCCTTAAATCCGAAATTATCCAAGAATATGCATTTTCTTGGATAAAAATGGTGAATCACAATCCGGGACTTTATAATTGTATTTCCCACTCTCAAAAGGTTTATTTCCTCCCTTAGAATGACTCTAGAACGATCAATACTGCCCAAATTTTTCCCAAGTGCAAGAACTCAAAAATTTCTTCTCTTTTTAAAAAAAACGATAACTACCCTCTCTCTCTTCGATCATTTTCTTCCCTCACTATTTCCACGATTTCTTTCCTTTAGATTATCATGGTAAACACGTTTTAGAATAGGTTTAGAAAATAAGTTAGTGTTAGAAGTGGTAAGATCCTCTTTTCAAGGAATTCTTTATATTTTTCTTTAAAAAATAAAATAAAATAACTAAGGTTCCACAACTGATAATCATCAGTTAAATTTAAAAAATTTGACCCATTTTCAAGATATTTAATCATGTTAAATCAAAAGAAATAAAGTCTCTAAAATGCTCCTTGAACCAATCTCAAACTTGAGGGTATTATAGTCTTTTCGCAAATTCAATTAGTTAATATAATGGCAAACCAAAAATTACACATAATATGATAAAATAATTTCAAGCATATTATTATTACTATTATGCTCATAATAATAATAATAATAATAATAATAATATTTTATTTAAATAAATAACAACTTAACCCGAGCCGTTATTTATTCTCTTGACCTTATTCTCATGTTGTAATTCCACAAAAACTCAAACCTGAGAAACCATGAATTTTATTTTCATTGGAAATCATACATATCCAATATTCCATCAAAGTAAAAGGAAAAAAATTACAAGGATGTACACAGTGGGAAAATTACGAAATTACCCTTCCGAGAAAACGGATATTACATCATATCTCAGATGGAACAAAATTTGAGTACTACTACTATTCACTTGATTGACTTGTTATTACCTATTTGAACTTAGAAATGATTCTATTTGAGTCATTTCTTTTCTCATGCATGCATACTTTAAACACTCTCTTTATTTTATTCAAACTTTGTTGCTAGCCATAGTTTGATTAAAATAGTTACCCCTTTAAAATAGTGATTTTGACCATAGTCAACACCCCCCACTATTTTATAGTTTAATATCCAAGATAAACATTTGAATATTAATTCTAGAAACATATTTGCTTCTAGAATTCTCCTTTATGTTTTAAATTAATTCCTTCTTGAATCAAAATATTACAAACAATAACTTTAGACACCAAACATGTCTAGATTTGTTCATTCTATACACATATAGCCAATGTGATTTAGATGTGGAATTTCAAATCACCTATTTGATAGGATGACCCAATTAATCCATTATTACCAACAAAATAAATTGATTAACTTTTAGAGAATCACTCCCACATTTCTCACATAGTGATAATCACTTTAAAATATAAATCTCTTCATTTCTATTAAGTCATTTATCCTCCAAGATAAATCTAGACTTATAATTCTCAAAGTTCATCATGAGTCCTCTAAGCTACATGATAAACTCTCAAGATAAAACCTCAATGTTTATCTTGATTTATTTACTTGCTAAAGCAAGGCACACTTCTTTCAAAGCAACTTTTACTTAGTTTCTTTCTTTTATGTATTTCACAAAATAAAAATGTGAACACAAATGTAATGTGAGAATTTCTCAAACAAATAATCACATTATGTAATAATAGGTCTACACTCTTACCTATTATTTTAACAAGTTTATTTTGAAACTTTGTTAACATCTCACACAAATGTCTCATAACAAAATAAAGAATTATCATAGAATAATACTTTAATTTTATTGATAGCTTTCAAGAGTACAAGCTTTATTACAAAATAACAATTTCCCAACAAGGCACATAAACATGCTAGGATCTCTTATTCCTTTTCTATAGCATTTACCTCATTCTCATGTGGGTCCTTTCGGTACCTACATACTCTAGCATAGTGCCCGGGTTTTCCACAGACAAAACAATGACATCTCACATCTTTGAATTGTCCATGATCTTTCTTTGGACCTAAAGGGTTCCCACTACCCTTTTTGTTGTTGTTGCCCTTGGGATGCTTGTGTGAAACCGCATTGACCTTGGAAGTCTCATCTTTAGACTCATTCACACCCTTGTCTCTTATTCTCGATTCCTCTTCAATTCTGATGTGTTTTTGGATCTCTTCCAAAGTGTAATCCTCATTCTTATGGAGGATTCTTTTCCTACAACTCTTCCAAGTTGGTGGTAATTTTGCCACTATTGCACCAACTTAAAAGGCCTCGAGAAGCTCAATCTTGAGAACTTTCAACTTGTTCACAATCACTTGTAACTCGTGAATTTGAGGTAAAAGAGTTTTCCCATCAATGAAAGAAATTTCAAAATATTGAGAAATTAAGAACTTTCTTGAACCTTCTTTTTCGGCCTTGTACTTACTCTCCAAGGCATCCCAAATCTTCTTCGTGGATTTGGTATTGGTATAGAGGTCATATAGCCTATCGGATAGGGCATTAAGGATATGACCCCTACAAAGAAGGTTGTCCTCTTCTCTCTTCCTTCTTTTCTCCACCTCCTCGGGAGTGTCTTTGTCGGAGGGCTCGGCTAGAGGTGCCAAGGAGTACTCAAGGATGTAGACTATCTTGAGTGTTGTCAAAATGAATTTCACCTTGTCTTGCCACCTAGTGAAATTGAATCCATCAAACCTATCCAACCTCACTAGGCCTTGGTTCATGATCTTGATGGTCTCACCTTCCATTGAAACAAAAAGGTATAAGCTTTTGATTGTTATAGAATATATATTATACCCGATGGAAATATGGAAAAACCAAAATACAACTCTATGAAAAAAAAAATAGACAAGATAATATTGATTAAATAAATATTACAACTCAATTGCTCAAAATACAATAAAATAGAAGGATGTAGGAGAAGATGATTACAAACTCAAAACAATAATAATACAATTAAATAAGATCAACAAGATCAAAAGAATGAAAATAAAACCAATAAAAAGAACAAACTTTCACACAACCAAAGTGTAGGGTAATGGGGATCACCACCTTGAACAAGGTTCAAAACCTTTGTCCAAAAGCTTATTTCCCCCTATTCTCTAAGCATTAAGGGATCTATTTAGAAAATAGCTCTCTTAAATTATCAAGCCTCCATGGTGTATTTTCCAGCCAAGTGCTTTGTGGATGAAAAATGGTGTGCCATACAAGTGAGCATTGGGCTCCTATTTATAGAGTTTGAGATACCCCTTTGAATTTCAAATTCCACTAACCTCCATGGTTGTTACCAATGTTTAATTGGATGTTTATGGAATTAAAATGGATATTTGGGAGGTACTTGGGATGTTAGAACCATTCGAATTGGAAAAAACAAGTTGGTTGTCAGCCTCATTGGCCGTGGCCACTGACCTCTGTCCCCCAGGCCGCGTCCAAGGAATGTCAGTGACCGCGGCCACAGGCTATTTTCAACACAAAAAAGTCATTTTTCCAAAACGTTCTGAAACATCCCAAATCATTTTCCACGTGATTTTGTAACCTCCAAACACCTAATGAGAGTTAAAAACATGTCTCCGAAAACCATATTTCATCATGGATTTATGAAATCCAATCTCAAATGTGTAACATACAATCTACACATTATTGGAAAATATTTGGAGGTTACAAATTTGTGACTGAATTTGTAACACCAAATATGTTACATATTTGGATATTCACATATATCTAAATATTGTAACCCTCTATTATATGTTACAATATGTGACACTCTTTGTCACATTTATTTCATCTAAAACATTATATTATAAAATAAAATAACAGAGAGAGAAGAAGTATAAGAACAAATTTTAGAAGTGATTTTGAATTTCTCCATGTTGTCCTTCTTTTCTTGTTCTTTCTTTTCTTCTTCTTCATTATCTTTTTGGGTATTTTTCTCTCTACAATGGCAAATCTTCGATAATTGTTCTCTCTAAAAATGGCTGCTCCCTCCACAATACACGGTTGGTCCTTCCTTTTACTCCCTCTAGGGTACAACTTTTCCAAAATTAGAAGTCCCAAATCCTAACACTTTTTAGGCCCTCTCCTTTATGGTCCGCTACTTCCCTGACCAAAGTACGCACATGTGGTGCTTTCCTCTGCCCATGCCGCCTGTCAAAGTCACCTTAAAATGACTATTTCCAGCTGAGCTTAATTGTCCACACAGCTCCAGAATGTTGCAGCAAGTTTTTTAGCAAATCTGCATCCCAACTTCTTCTTGCCATCTTTTAATTCCATTTTCTTTCATTGTTAGCTTAAGCTCATTTTTCATAGAAAATAATATGAAATGAATTATTTAATTCCAAAAATCAATATACAACATTCAACTCTAAAGTTAGACTTCACAAGACGCAAAGATGAAATTAACTAACAATTCAACAACTAAATACTCAATTCATCACTATTTTCATATAAAATCAAGTTTAAAAGTAGAATAAATAACTCTATATGATAGTTAATTTCTTATTCTAGGAGTTTTAGTCCCATCCTTTTACACGTAGACTTACTAACCTTCTCACAAGAGGTTTTGTAAATGGATCTGCTAAGTTCTCGCTAGTCTTAACATATGAGATAGATATGATTCCATCTTGAATACATTGTCTCACAAATTCAAGTCTTAACATTTTCCCATTATATGATATTGTATGTTCTAGCAATAGTAGCTTGAATATCACAATGTATCGAGATCGTCGATACCATATCCGCAGTAAAATGGATGTCCATCATGAGATCCTTAAGTCACTCGATATCTTTGCTAGTTGCCACTAAAGCTACAAATTATTCTTCCATGGTTGAGTGTGATATACAAGTTTGTTTCTTGGAACCCCAAGAAATGACATCTCCTCCAAGTGTAAACACCCAACCGATGGTAGAGAGATTATCTCCCACTCCCGATATCCAACTAGCGTCGGAGTATCCTTCAAGTATTGATAAGGGACATTTCAATTATATATTCTAAATTGTTAGTTTTTAGTTAATTTTTTTTTTTGGTATTTTCTGATTTTTGGGCTACAAAAAATTTTAGGAGCTAAAATACACATTTATTATTATAAAAATAGATTGAGATTGAATTATTACTTCCATTGATTTAATTTAATATATTTTTTATTTGGAAATATTTAATTTTTATTTGATTTTTTTTTTTAGGAAAGTGTGGTATTTTGGTAAAGAAAATAAAATAAGTTGGAGCCTGAACCCGAGCTAGAGCCAAAGGTGGAGCTGAAACTTCATGTGCGATTTTGACATTGTTTCAGCCATAATTTGGGAATTTTGGAAGATGTAAAAGTTGTAGATATTTTTCTTAGCTTTCCATATCATGTTAAATCATTCAATTCCGAGTTATATCGATAGATTTATGGCCAAAATTCGGTCAGTTGCACTAGAAATATCAATTTCTTGGGGACCACGAAAATAACATATTTTAAACTCCAAATTTGCAAAAAACTGCAATATATGTTTAAACCAAATTAGAAAACTGGAGATGTCATTTCATGTTTTAGATTTTAAATTTTAAAATTATTTAGTTTTAATTAGTATGAGACTATTATAAATAGAGGTCTTGAGCCTCTATTTAGATAGACTCTCTCTTAGAGAGACATTCTTTTCTACACTTTTTTCTCTTAATAAATTTTATGCTTATTTTTAATTATATCTAGCTAAGTTCTTATTTAGTTTAGGGTTATTTCAAAACCCTAAATATGATTGCTTTTATTTACTAATGATTTTTATTTACTATTTCCATCTATATCAAATTGTTTATGTTTTTCTATACTACTAATGATTCTTGTTTTTATCTTATTTATGTGGCCATTAGATTTGATTTAAATAGGAATTTAATACCATCTTAGAATTGCTTTTCACCTAATAGTTTAGGATTCTAAGTGTTTGTAGTAGTTCATGATTATAGACTGTGGTCAAACTCTTGTTTAATTATGATAAAAAATATAACCTAAGTTAAATGAATCACGCTTGTAGAATTTGTTGCTTAGATCAATTTATCTCTTTATAATTTAATGCTTTCACTATGTTGAATCTTTGGTATTTTGCCTTTAGGTTATTTAGTGAAAAGAATTAATAAATAGTGTTTTCCTTTGATTAATTTGCATAAGAGAGATATTGATAATTACTACTTTTGTGTTTTCTATGGTTGATAGTTTGATACGAAATAGGGAATTATATTATTAATGAATAATTGGAAGTATGTTTACTAGTGGAGAATGAACTCTTCAGTATCTTTAATCCTTGAATTCTTCTTTATTTATTTTATTTCTTGTTTTTATTCTTAAATTCTCAAACCCCCTTTTTTATTAACTTTTGTTTATTTTAGTAATAAATTGAATTGATAGTCCTCGTGGGATCAACCCTTACTATTGATTCACTAATAATTTAGTGCGTAATAAGGAATAATTATTATCAAATTTGGTATGGCTTACGAAACGCATCAAGTACCCAAGGAAAATTTGAATAGTGAAGGCTTGTTGGGAATTTATGGCTTTACACTTTCTAAATCAACAATGAATTATAAGAATAGTTCAATATTACAAACCCTAGATGCTAATCAAGAACCTTATTCAAAGTATGAATACAAATCTTGATAATCAAATAACCACATTCATGGTATGAATGCAAATCTTGATAATAAATAATTAAGTGATTAAATGATTACAAGATGAATTAAGAAACATTTAATCATCAATACTAACAATGTAAACATAATAGAATAACACAATTACAAAGTTAGGGTTTAGAGAGATATAGTCTTTGATTTTGAGCAACTTAAATCTTCAAACTTGGGGAACATCTAAGTCTTATACACAATAAGTATATTGCAGTCCAAAATCTCTATTCCAAGTCCTCCCTTAATTGCTTTAAGCTTCACCAATGTGGAATGAGAAGTGGGATTAAACAAGCCTTGAAACTCAAACAAGTCAAGCAATGCTTAATGAGTTTCTTAGAGAAAACATATGAACTTTGAGAGCTAGAAAGAGAGAGGGAGTTGAAAAGTGTGATCAAAGGTTTACAACTCTAATAACCCTTATATATAGTGTAGGCATCGTCATCCAATCTAAACAATAAATTTAGAGCTTTTAAACACATCATTTGGAGCTAAGTCACATAACTGTACGGTCTAGTACGGACCTCCCAGGCGATGCGTCGCTTGCTTGGTGGCAATGCATCACCTGCTGGGGGGTTTTGTCTCCCATGCACATCTAGGCGTTGCGTCGCCTCCCATAGGAAACACAATGCATATGCCTCTGTAATAACGCCCCGAGCATGACCTCAAAAAGTCTCCAAATGCCTCCAAACTTTTTGGGAATGTTTAGATTCCTCATTGTATCACTTTAGACTTATAAAAGTCAATTATAGATGCCTACTACACAATATAATGTTTTCACTTCAACTTAAGTGAAAACCGTTAAGTGTTTTGCACATAATTGTGTAAAAAATTTAACCATTATATTTAACTAATCTCAACAATCCCCCACTTGGTTAAATATAATCCTCTCCTTTTAACTTAACAATTTTGGTGCATAAAATAAAGTATCTTTCAATTTTAACTTGACCTTAGTGCAAGCTTTACAAAGCCTTATCGAAGTCATTATTTTCTTGAAGATTTAACCTATTACACTTTAATGATAGGACCAGTAATACCTCACACACCTCCACTTGACCGCTCATTTTCCCACTATGCGGGCTTAATACTTTTCATGGCCTTGTGCTCATCCATTTCATAAACTTTCCGGGGAGAAACTCCAACTCCCATGAGAGGCACACCACCTCTAAGTTCATATAGGTGAAGTTCTTACAGCATCTTTGCTACCTTTAGAGATGCTTGTTGCACACAACTAAAGTTCATTAACAGCCCTATGCTTAACCCTCACTCAGTAGCAACCAACATTAACCATCCTTGGATGGAACTCGCGATTATGTTAGTGTTGAAACTATTCACTCAATGACTTGTTCTTACCCATTGAACACTTTCCCTGGATGTATACAAGTTTGGAGTTGGGTTACCATCATTGATGAATATATTATTCTAGGAGTTTCAGTCCCATCCCTTTTGAAGTGAAACTTACTAACCTCTTCACAAGAGGTTTTGTAAATGGATCCGCTAAGTTCTCACTTGTTTTAACATATGAGATTGATATGATTCCATCTTGAATCAATTGTCTTCCATACTCATGTCTTAGACTTATATGTTTAGACTTCACATTATATATGTCATTATAAGCTCTCGATAATATGTCTTAACTATCACAATATATCGAGATCATCGATACCTCATATGCGGTAATTATTATATCCAACATGAGATCTCTAAGCCACTCGACCTCTTTGTCGATTGTCACTAGAGCTATAAACTCGACCTCCATGGTTGAGTGTGAAATACATGTTTTTTTTTTTTGGAATTTCAAGAAACCACTCCTCCTCCTAGCATAAACACCCAACAAGTAGTGGAGAGATTGTTTCCCACACTCGATATCCAACTTGCATCATAATATCCTTCAAATATCTTTGGGAACTTTGAATATTGGAGGCCTAGCTACTTGGTCCTCTTAAAGTGCCCTAGAACTCTCTCAATTGCCTTCCAATGTTCCATACTTGGATTGATAGTAAACCTACTTAGTTTACTAAACGCATATGCAATATCTGCTCTTGTACAACAAGTTGTGTACATTAGACTCCATAATGCACTTGCATACTCAAGTTGAGCCACCGCTCTACCATTATTCTATTCAAGCATTATGCTTGAATCAAATGGTATATTTGCCTCTTTGATTTTGAGATCACTAAACTTGTTAAGAACTTTCTCAACATAGTGAGCTTGACTTAAGGCATAACCCCCTCTATTTCTTCTCACTTTTACACTCAATATGGTATCAACCTCTCCAAGGGCCTTCATCTTGAAAGTGGAAGATATAAACATCTTCATTTCTATTATGCCTCTCATCTCATTACTCCAAATCAACATATCATCAACATATAGGCACACTAAGATGACATAGCCATCATAAGTCTTAGAGTATAAGCACTTGTCTGCATTATTATGTCTAAACATGTAATGTCCCAAATTTGTTAATAAGGCTTAGTGCCTTGATTAGTGTGTCAGGAGAGCATAATTAGATGTTTACTTGTTAGTATGATTATATATGTGAATTATATGAGTTATATTATGATACGACTACCTGTGCATGTTTAGGTGTATTAAATATGCTTATAGGTCTGTTTCTATTAAAATGGGCATTTTTGTAATTTTGACCCACCAAGGATATATCTGTAAATATAGGTGTTTTGTGAGTGAGACCACATTTTTATATGGATATTTTTTATTTATTCGACATGAGGCGATCCCAGTGAGCAAGTTAGCGGTTTAGTCACATCGGGGATGAATACCCGGCTGGGGGTATTGGATAATAAATTATAATTAGGGGAAAATATTAGTGTTTGGAAGATTAGAGGGATTAATTGGGAATTTTAAGTGGAATTCGAGGTTTAGCGGGAAAGTGGTGTGAAATGACCATTTTTCCCTTGGGGGCATTAAAGGGAAAGCTTTTGGGCAAGGGGCATTTTAGTCTTTTCATGCCATGGATAGACTTAGTTACTTGGAACCCCTAATAAACTAAGGGGAACACCACTCTCACATTCAAACTCTCTCTTTCCTTCCACTATGGTTTTCTCTCAAAAGCTTACTTAAAAGCTTGGGATTTTGGAGTTCAGTCTGTGAGACTTGTTGGAAATCTTAAAAGAATAGTGGGATTAGCTTGAGCTGGGCGCTGCTAGGCGATATTCTTAGGTCTAGAACCATGAATTTTGCAGCTAAGGTATGGCTTTCTTCCTCTGAAACTTTGTTCTTGTTTTTCTTAAGCTTGAGTGGGTTTGGGATTTTAAATTCGTCACTTGTGTTCTTGGGATTGTTTTGAGGTCGAATTAGCTTGTGGTGGTGAGAAATGTGATTTGAAACCTTTGATTTCTGGTTTTGAGGAGAAGTGGGTTCTTGGAGCTCAAATGGTGATTTTGGGTTTTGGGGTTGTTTTAGTGGGTTTTGAAAGGTTGTTTATTGAGTACATGTATTGTTGGGACCATTTTGGTAATCAAGTCTGATTAAATTCATGTCTTGGTGTGATTTTGGGAGGCTTGTGATTTTTGAATATCGCAGGTTTTCTAGGTTCGCATGGTTGCGCCGCGGCGTTGTTCTTGGAGCGTTGAGCCGCGCATGAACTCAAAGGCTAGGAGCGGTTCTCTGAATTGCCTTGGCACAGCATGTTCAGGGAGATGGCTTGTGGAACTCTCTAACTTGAGGCGCGTCGTAGCCCTTCAGGGGTGCACCACTGCACTAGTTGGGAAAGTTAGCTTAAAGGGATTTTTGAGTGCGGGAACTCAAACCTAAGGGCTTAAGAAGGATTCTACTACCCGATTTAATAGAATTCGAGGTCCCGGAGGCTAGGAACCAATCATGTAGCTCTTAATTGTTTTAGTTCTCAATGGTTATATGTTATTATGTTGTGACTAGGGATACCACAAGGCTCGGGAGGACAGGATCGTGCTCGTTGTCGCCTTACCCTATCATGGATGACTTGAGGTAAGAAAACTGTCTCTTGCACCAAATGCAGGGTGTGCGCCCCAATTATAGGGCGCGAAATGACTGTGTCATGAAAACCGATTATAGTTGAATGTCTGCTATGTTTGAATTTATGCTGTTATACTTGTTTGTACTAATTGCTCAGTCGGGAGGGTATTAACAACATTACATGTGTAAAGTATTTTGTAATGGCGTGGCCATAACCCGAATACGATATCTGCCATAGTGGTGAGACCATTGTAAAGATGTGGCATCCATCTACTCGGCATGAGTCGTATATTGTTTGGAAAGTATGTGGTTTGTGTTGATACGGTTTGTCGCCAACAGTAGATTAAGAAATCTAATAGGTATATTAGTGCTAAATTGTAAACCATAATGAAATAATAGGAAACCTTTCGTACTCACACAACTTTTACATGGTTCAGTGGTTAAAATCCTCCTAGTCCATGAGACAGTAATATTGCTTTTCTCTCACAATTTATGTATAGTTTTTGTAATACAAAAAAAAAAAAAAAAGTCAGCCCCTTCCCTGTCCACTATCCCTGGTATTTATAAGGGAATTTCCTGGACAGGTTTGGATAACCGTGTGAATAAATAAGGTATATATTTAATACAAATTATTCCCATTTATATTGGGATATGATTTGATAAATACTCCTGCTATGTCGGATAATAAATTATAGATATGAGATACAGCCTAGGCATTAATGAACATATAAGGAGCCTTCGAATCTCTTAGGATCCTTCAGTATGCGTACTATCTAGACTTCCACGAGCTAAATATCTCGCCCGAGCTCATGTTCAAAGACTATCTAAACCCTAGCTCGTAGTAAGCTCAGAGAGCCCAAAGTTGGATCTGGTCATTATAAGTCTCGAACTCAATTGTTATCCAGAGAGGCAATCTGATAACTGTATTGATCATCGAGCTACTCACATCATTGTTAACTAGATATCCTACTTGGCTATGTTTCTTCATATTCATCTACCAGCTCTACCCGAGCTGAGTAATTTAACTCGTGCCAATTTTAGGGTACAACAGTTTGGAAAATATATGTGAACCAGTTATAGCGTATGTAATACATGTCAAATGTTTATCTGATTATTAGTATGATCTACTTGGGTTTTCTTGTTGGGCCTTGGCTCATGGATGCTTCGTGGTCTAGGTAAGAGCAAAGGAAAGTTGGATCAACCATGAGTTGGAGAGTTGTAGGGGCGTCATGTACATACTCAGCCTGCTCGGCCGCCACAGTCGAGATACTTTGAGGAGCAAGAGTCATTAGTTTAAAATTTTCCATTTAGGTCGACTAAGTCTGTAATTTTGATAAACTTGTACTTTATTTAGAAACTTTTGGGATCCCTTGTAATTATTCAAACCTTTTAATGAAAATTTCAACATTTTGACCAAAACTTTTAATACCAAACTATTGTTTAACCTTAAACACATTTTTAAGTCCAAATGAATTACTTAATGAGTTAAGCACTATTTTTAACACACGGTGTAACGGTCCTAACTATTTAGCGTGTTACAACTTGGTATCAGAGCTGCCAAGGTTTATTAGTTCCTGAAGATTGGCTGGGCATGTACACTCGCCGCTAAAGATAAGCTTGACTCAGGGTTTGGTAACTAATGATATGATTATTGCTTAATTGTTTAAATGAAATATATAAGCATTATCTACATGTTTGACTAGGGAGCATGAGCTATACTGATATAGCCTGGCCCTTGACTGCTAGATGAAGAATGTATGCTTGTTAATGCTTTTGATGCATGCGAAATGTCAAGTAGGATGATGTTTGTGAATGTTGCTTATTTAATCGGTGGTGAACCATGGGGCAGTGGTGGAATCTTTTATCATTTCCTGATAAGGTGAGTCATTGATTGAAGATATACTTGGAGAGTTATGCCTCCAAGGTGATCAAACAGACAAGTCGGTGCTAAAATTCAGGCTAGAGATGATAGCCGGGGTTAGAACCCTCCGCTAGCTCCTAAGAACTGGCAACAAATGTTTGCTGAAATGCAAGCCAAACTATAGAGACATGAAGAAGAAATTCTTCAGTTGAGACAGCAACGCGTTCCATCAGGGAACGTTGAACCAGTTCAACCACCTATAGAGGTACAAGTTTTGGGACAGCTAGAAGTGTTGAATAGATGGGAGCCTCTTTATGAGCGGTTTAGGAAACAACACCCTCCAACCTTTGAGGGAGGGCCAGACCATCTGAGAGCTGAGCAGTGATTGAGTATGACCACCTCCATCCTGGACTTTATGAGCGTAGTAGGTAATGAGAGGGTGGCCTGCGCCACGTACATGTTTCGGGAGGATGCCCGTATCTGGTGGGAGGTTGTATCTCAGATCCAGAACGTCGATGTGTTGAGTTGGGATGAGTTCCTGGATTTGTTCAACGAGAAATATTACAACGACGCAGTTCAAACTGCAAAGGCAAATGAGTTTACCAGTTTGGTTCAGGGCAACATGACTGTGACTGAGTATGCCCTAAAGTTTTACAGGTTGACCAAGTTTGCTTCTGACTTGGTGCCAACTGATGCTATCAAGAGAGACATGTTTGTCCAGGGATTAAACCCCATGATAGCATGGGATGTTAGGATCACCTCAGTGCCTTGAGTTACTACATATGCTCAGGTAATTGAGAAGGCCCTTACTGCTGAGGGTGCAGAGGATAGGAATTGGTGCAAGAGCATCGTGAGACGTGATACTAGGAGAATAGTGCCTCCATTTACTGGGTCTGGTAGGGGTGGAGGATCTAGTGACCAGAAGAGGAAGACCCTTGATACTTCTACTACTCTTGGTCCTGATAGGAGGGGTCGAGGTACTCAGGGTGGCTGCCAAGGTGGCAATGGGACTTGAAGGAGTTATCCAGTATGCACCAGGTGTAGGAGACGTCATGTGGGAGAATGTCGTGCTAAGGCATGCTTCCTTTGTGGGGTAGTGGGACATTTTCAGAGAGATTTCCCACAACTAAATAGAGAGGAACATAAGAAAGGTGATAATTTGACGCTAGCTCAAGTGTTCACAATGACCCTGTCAGAGACTGAGGTTAGTCCCTCAGTGGTGACAGGTCAGATTTCTAGCACTGGCTCTACTTACACTGTATTGATTGATTCTGGTTCAACACATTTGTTTGTTTCTAGTAGAGTGGTTGATAGACTATGTAGGCCTTGTGATTTCTATGTTGTGGGGTTTGGAAACTTGTTGCCTACGGGGGAACTAGTAGTTTCTAGGAGATGGATTAGAACCTTACCATTAGAAGTGGATAGTAAAGAGTTTTCTGTTGACCTGAATGAGCTAGCCATGGAGAATTTTGATATGATTATGGGCATGGATTGGTTAGCCAAGTATGAGGCAACCATCAATTGTAAAAGGAGGATGGTGACCTTTAAGCCCAAGGGAGAGGACTCGTTTGTGTTTGTGGGTGCAACAAACGGGCCTCGTATTCCGATGATCTCAACACTAAAGGCTAGAGACCTATTGAAAGAAGGTTGCATAGTGTTCCTAGTGAGCATAATAGATATCACCAAGGATGTGCCAGTTGGGCCAGCAGAGACCAGATTGGTCTGTGAGATTTTGGATGTATTCCCAAAGGATCTACCAGAGTTACCACCACACCAAGAGATTGAGTTTGTTATAGAGTTGGCACCCGGGATGAAACCAATATCCAGAGCACTATACAGAATGGCTCCAACAAAGTTGAAGGAGTTAAAGGTACAATTACAAGAGTTACTGGATTTGGGATTCATTAGACCCAACTTCTCACCGTGGGGTGCGCCAGTGTTGTTTGTTATGAAGAAAGATGGGACATTGAGGATGAGCTTAGACTACAGGGAATTGAACAAGCTGACTATCAAGAACAAGTACCTATTGCCAAGGATTGATGACATGTTTTACCGATTGCATGGTAGGACAGTATTCTCAAAGATCGATATTCGATCTGGTTATCACCGGCTGAGGATCAAAGATGAGGATATTCTGAAGATGGCCTTCCACACAAGATATGGACTGACCAATGCCCCAACAGCTTTTATGGATCTGATGAACAGGGTGTTCAAGGACTACCTAGACAAGTTTATGATTGTCTTCATCGACGATATCCTAGTCTACTCTCAAACAAAGGCAGAACACGAACAACATCTCCAATTGGTACTTTAGAGATGAGCACAGGTTGTATGCAAAGTTCATGAAGTGTGAGTTCTGGTTACCCCAAGTGACCTTCCTCGGTCACATTGTTAGCACAGATGGAATTAAAGTTGATCTGGCGAAGATTGAGTTAGTGAGAGATTGTCCAAGGCCCAGAAGTGCCTCAAAGATTAGGAGTTTCCTTTGATTGGCAAGATACTACCGACGCTTTGTAGAAGGGTTCTCAAGGATTGCTACACCATTGACAAAGTTGACACACAACGATCAGAAGTTTGTATGGTCAGACAGATGTGAGACCAACTTCAAGGAGTGGGTTTGATGAGATACAAGGAGCGGATTTGTGTTCTGATGGACTCTGATATTAGACTAGAGATTCTAGATGAATCTCACACGACACCGCATTCATTGCATCTCGGCACCACAAAGATCTACTATGATCTGAAAACCTTATATTGGTGGCCTGGGATGAAGAAAGATGTGACTGAATATGTGGCTAAGTGTCTGACGTGTCAGCAAGTCTAGACTGAACACTAGAGACCAGCAAGTTACTTCATCCTTTGGGTATTCCTTAATGGAAATAGAAGGATGTCACTATGGACTTTGTGGTTGGATTACCCAGGACCGTGGGGCAACATGATTCAGTATGGGTGATTGTGGATCGATATACCAAACCAGCCCACTTCTTATCAGTAAGGATGAACTATATAGTGGATTGGTATGCTTATCTTTATGTGAAAGAGATAGTACACCTCCGTGGGGCTCCTAGGTCTATCGTGATAGATCAGAACTCCATCTTCACTTCCAAGTTTTGGGGAAGTCTGCAGAAGGCTATGGGGACCCAGTTGAAATTTAGTACAACTTACCATCCTCAGACATATGGTTAGTCGGAGGGGACGATTCAAATACTGGAAGACATGCTTCAGGGTTGCGTTTTGGACTTTGAAGGGTCCTGGAGTAAGTATTTTCCTTCGATAGAATTTTCCTACAATAACAGCTATTAGTCGACCATTGGGGTGGCCCCTTATGAGATGTTGTATGGTAGGAAGTGTAGGTCACCATTACTGGGACGAGATGGCTGAAAGGAAATACTTCGGTCTTGTTCAGAGGATCAATGAGGCCATAGAAAATATTAGAGCTCAGATACTCGCATCATAGAGTAGACAGAAAAGTTATTCAGATCTGAAGCATAGAGACGTGGAGTTCCAAGTGGTAGACTATGTCTTCCTTAGATTTTCGCCACTGAAATGGGTGAAAAGGTTTGGGAAGAAGAGCAATTTGAGCCCTACATTTTTTGGACCATTTGAGATCCTGGAGAGGATTGGTCAGGTAGCCTACAGGTTAGCTTTACCTCCGGCATTTTTAGGAGTTCACAATGTGTTTCATATATCGATGCTCCGGAGGTATGTATCAGATGAAACTCATGTATTGAGTTATGAAGATCGGAGCTACAGAAAAACTTGTCCTATGAGGATTGTCCAGGACAAATGTTAGATAGAAAGGATAAAGTCTTGAGGAACAAGACTATACCCTTAGTTAAACTGTTATGGAGGAACAGGAAGGTCAAGGATGCGACCTGGGAATTAAAATTAGACATGCAAGATCAGTATCCCGAGATGTTCATGTAAATTTCAAGGATGAAATTTTTATAAAGAGGGGATATTTGTAACATCCCAAGTTAGTTAATAAGGCTTAGTGCCTTGATTAGTGTGTCGGGGGGGCATAATTGGATGTTTATGTGTTAGCATGATTATATATGTGAATTATATGAGTTATATTATGATATGACTACTTGTGCATGTTTAGGTGTATTAAATATGCTTATAGGCCCGAATCTGTTAAAAATGGCATTTTAATTTTAACCCACTCAGGTTATATCTGTAAATATAGGTGTTTTGTGAGTGAGACCACATTATTACATGAATATTTTTTAGTTATTCGACACGAGGCGATCTTAGTGACCAAGTTAGCAGTTTAGTCACATTGGGGATTAATACCTGGCTCGAGGTGAGCCTAGGGGTATTTTAGTAATTTGGAAAATTGTCGGGGGTAATGAAGTATGAGTTATAATTAGGGGAAAATATTAGTGTTTGGAAGATTAGTGAGAATAATTAGGAATTCTTTGTGGAATTCGAGGTTTAGCAGGAAAGTAGTGTCAAATGACCATTTTGCCCTTGGGGGCATTAAAGGGAAAGCTTTTAGGCAAGGGGCATTTGAGTCTTTTCATGCCATGGATAGACTTAGTTACTTGGAACCCCTCAGAAACTAAGGGAAACAACACTCTCACGTTCAAACTCTCTCTTTCCTTCCTCTATGGTTTTCTCTCAAAATCTTACTTAAAAGCTTGGGATTTTGGAGCTCAATCTGTGAGACTTGCTGGAATTCTTGGAAGAAGAGTGGGATTAGCTGGAGTTGGGCACTGCTAGGAAATTATCTTAGGTCTAGAGCCACAAATTTTGTTGTAACGTCCTCCTAATCAAGGACTGTTACATTGTGTACTTTAAATTATGTCAAACTTGCTAATAAAGTCATTTGGCTTAAAACGACTATGGTTAATGACAAGGGTTAGGGTTAAAAATTTTGGTCAAAAGAAACCGTTGACTTTTATTTAAAAAGTTTCATACATTCGTGGGATCCCAAAATATTACAGCCAAATTCTTAAAGAAGTGTAGGTATATCAAAAATTACATCCAGCCAACCTAAGCGGCAAAAATAGGGCTACAACCCTAGTTCCTCTGAGATATCCTTGGTCGTGGTGGTCGAGCAGCCGCATATGTACACACCGCCACCGAAACTATCCAACTCATAGCTGGTCAAGCTTTTCCTTCCCTTTACCTGCACTACAAAGCACTCATGAGCCAAGGCTCAACAAGAAAACTCTACATGTGCATAAACAGAAAATACAGATATCCAGATACTTATCTATCAAGTCCAGCAATAATAACATACACGTACAGTCATTCAATTACAAACAAATTGTCATTGGGCCAACTTAGGGCCTCTTCCCTGAACAGTTGACCATAGAGCCAACCGCGAGGCCTATGCCCTAGCTATGTGACCATAGAGTCACCTGGGGCCCTCGCCCTTAGCCCTGAGTAACTAGCCATAGAGTTAGCCCAACACCTTTGGTTTTCCAACATCATAGAGTCAGCCAAAGTAATAGTACATTGCTGATTTAGGCCTAAGTCTTTCGACCAACACGCAGCGCGCTTTTGTCGTCCTTGACTAATAAGTCAAGCCCTGATCCAAGTATTTAAACTTCCATACATAAACAGATATGAATATGCATATCCCAACAAAATGATCACACATGTAGGTTAATCACATAACACCATCGAGTAATTGTACTCACAATACTAATCATACCTATTTTAACGGGGCCTCGGGACCTAACCACAAAATTCATGCAACAAACATGAAACACTTAAGTAGGTATAAAATATTCAAGTAGGATCAATCAACATGTGAAACAATAGCTTAAACATAAACATTCTCAGGGGCCCAAGCCCTAATCATAATTATTGATAACGGTCGGACCAAGCCCTGATCACATATAACATGCATTGGGTGCATTTTTCTTACCTCAGGTCCGAGTATAGCGTAAAATAAGAACGACCCTTGAGCACGATCCCGGTTTTGAGCCCCTAGCGATAACCTAGTCACAACCATAATATAGGATTCAATCAATAACGATCAAATAAAGGCTTTCGGACTGAGTCCTAGCCTCTGGGACCTCGAATTCCACTAAATTAGGTAGTAGTATCGATCTCGAGCCCTAAGGAAAAGGTTCCTGTCATTAAAACTCCCCAAGGCCAAAACTACACAGGCGGGCTGTGACCTGACCCTGAGGGTCGCAGCGTGCCCCCTCTTATTCGAGAGCCTCCCCCTCTATCAAAGGAATGTGGGCCACGACTTGTCCTTGAGGGTCGCGGTGCACCTCCCAGACAGAGACCTCTCGTGGCCCTGGGTTCAGTTGAGTCACAGCCCCTCAAGAATAAAGCCGCAACTTGGCCCTGCGAACCTAGATTTTTCTCACTTTCCAACAGCCAAATTCAAACCAAACTAACCCAATTTCACCCCAAAACCATAATTCAATTACCTCAACAGTTCTAACATCTTTCCAGCAGCAAAATCCAACAAAAATCTAGTCATAAAACTCATCAAAACATCAATTTCAATTCTTGAGCTAAAAGGTTCAAAACACCTCAAGAACAGCTATGATTTCCAACATAATTCTGTTAACATAGAGGTTAAAACATTAACTTAGCTGTGAATGAAGATCCCCTAGCCACAAGCTATCCAAACCCCAGTTCCAAGCCTTTAATTCTCTGATTTCTAGCCAAAATCCTTGTTAATTCCTCAAAACCAGCTTAAGGAAGCTTAGAGAAGATGAGAGGAAGAGAGAGAAAAGGTCAGTTCAGTGTTTAAGTGTTTTTGTTGTTCTTTTTGTTTCCTAAGGCTTAAGTGACTTAAGCTAATCCCGAGGCTCGGGGTACCAAAAACATCCCCGAGGGCAAAATGGTCAAATTTCTCAGTATTTCCTCCTAAACTCCCTAACTCCAAATATATCTCCAATTATTCATTTCCATTACCCGATAACCCAATTAAATTCCAAATACCTAAAATACCCCTCTACTCGCCCTGAGTCGGGTATTGGGTCCCGTTGTGACTTTCCCGATAACTTGCTCCATAGGATAGTCTTGTGCCAAGTAACTCAAATAAACCCACATAATAATGTGGTCTCACACATATATCACATATGTGCACATAGACATACAGTTATGTCCATAACGACCAAATTACAAAAGTTTCCCTTCTAATAAGAAACGGGCCCACATGCATATTTAATATCCCTAAACATGCACAACTAGTTATATTATCATATAACTCACATAATCACAATTAAACATATCAGATAAGCACATAATTTCATATATTTCCATCATGACCCCTAATCAAGGCCCTAAGCCTCATTATGTAATTTTGGGAATTTACATTTGCAGCTAAGGTATGGATTTCTTCCTCTGAAACTTTGTTCTTGTTGTTTTTAAGCTTGAGTGGGTTTGGGATTTTAAATTCATCACTTGTGCTCTAGGGATTTTTTTGAGGTTGAATTGATAGTGGGAGTTAGTTTATCAATTAATTTAGAAGCTTGTGGTGGTGAGAAACGTGATTTGGAACCTTTGATTTCTTGTTTTGAAGAAAAGTGGGCTCTTGGAGCTCAAATGGTGATTTTGGGTTTTGGTGTTGTTTTAGTGGGTCTTGGAAGGTTTTTTATTGAGTATCTGTATTGTTGGGACCATTTTGGTAGTCAAGTCTGATTAAACTCATGCCTTAGGATGATTTTGGGAGGCATGCGATTTCTGAATATCGCAGGTTTTCTGGGTTCGCGGGGTTGCACCGCGACGCTGTTTTTGGAGCGTTGCGACCCACATGAACTTAGAGGCTAGGGGCGGTTCTCTAAATCACCTTGGTGCTACGGTGCCTGGTGGGTTTCGTCGTGGGGCATGTTCAGGGAGATGGCTTGGGGAACTCTCTGCCTTGAGGTGTGTTGTGGCCCTTTAGGGGTGCGCGCGACTGTAACGACCTAGATTTTCAAGGCTCGATAATGCGGAAATATAAACGTTTTCATTTAACAAAATGTCTCAAAAACCCGTGCAAAAAAAAACTTTTTAAAAGTCGTATGGTCATACTTAACATTTAATACACACATAGTTTATGAAGAGTAGAGTGAGCCTAGTTTATGAAAATAACACAACATTTCCAAAAAAACAAAATGGCTACACAAAAGGTCGATCCATATGTACATTCACAAGGTAGACTCCAGCGATCACTGCTCTGCCTTGCCCTTGTTCTTACCTACAACAGGAAACAACTAGGTAAGCGAAAACGCTTAGTAAGTTCAACTTTAAAGATCCGAGTATACAAAAATTTGGTTTTAAATCCATTCAAGAAATTCATACACAAAAGTTTGAGACTAAACCCCAAGTCTCGGGGAAACCTATCCTATGGTCTCGATACTTAGGCTCGGGTACCACAATAGTATTTTCCCACAATCAACTAAAAATCTTATTCTTTAAAAGTTCCACCATTAACCTATACTTTCAACAATCGGTTAAATATATAAAATATTTTAGATGGTATTATATCCAAAAAATACTAATTAAATTCCTTAATTATTTTTCAAGAAAATAATCTCTTAATTTTCCTTTTATTTTTCTTAAGGTTTTAATCTCTAAAAATTGTTTTAAGAAAATAGCCTAATTTTAACTTAATTAGGAAAACCGTTAATAATTTATTATCTTGACTAGTTAATTTTCCGAAGTCAATTAATCAAGTTTACTTACTAGAAAAATAATTTACTTAATTATTTTATCAAAATATAGGGTTTGTAAACCCTCTTTTAATTTATCAACTTCATAATAAATTAAATCCTTTATTTTTAGAGAGAATAAAAATTCTTTAATAAAAATAATTCTCACTAAACTCAAAGTGGTATTTTAGATCAAAATGTTTTAAGACTTACCAAATTTTTATCTTGCAATAAGCACAAACTCAAAGTGCTTAGACAACTCTAAAATATCTAAAAACACTTTAGTGTTTTTACTTTGACCACTTGATGTCATTAACCCTAATTTAAATGAGAATTTAAAACTAAAACAATTTGGTCCACCCAATTAATTTCCTTCACATGGCCGACCACCATTTCTTTTATTTATGTTAATATTTTATATATATATATAATGGTTAATAAATATTTCCTACGAAGAAAAATCCAAAATGACTTTCTATAACATTTTTCACTCAAATAAAGTTTTTTTTTTTAAAATAAAACTTAACACATAATAATTAAATTAAATGTCTCTCACATTTAATTTAATTAATCACACAATAAAATTTAACCTAAGGTTCATTCATGGAATAAAATTCCCTAATTCAGTCAAATTAAGCATTTTAACACAAAACGCCCTCAAATCTCCATTTCCTCTTCCGTTTATTATTTTTGACCAAACTTTAATTTCTATGAATGTATTTTATGTCCAAAATATATTTGTCATAGTTTTTCATTTTATTTTTCGAGATTTTTACCCGATTAGGGTTTTTGTGTCTGTCCAAGACCAAAAGTCTTTTCTTGACTTTTAATCACAAAATTCATAATTTGGCTAGAAATAACTCATGGAAATAAATTCCAAACAAATATAATATTATTTAAAATAATATTCTTAACTTGGGGAAAAAAATCTCGACCCGAGTCATTTAAAGGTACCCGAAACGCAGGGCGTTACAGCGACGCTAGTTGGGAAAGTTAGCCAAAAGGGATTTTTGAGTACGGGAACTCAAACCTAAGGGCTAGGGAAGGATTATACTACCCGGTTTAGTAGAATCCAAGGTCCCAAAGGCTAGGAACCAATCATGAAGCTCTTAATTGGTTTTGTTCTTGATGGTTATCCATTATTATGTTGTGACTAGGGGTACCACAAGGCTCGGGAAGAAAGGATTGTGCTTGTTGTCGCCTTACTCTATCGCGGAGTACTTGAGGTAAGAAAACCTTCTCTTGCACCAAGTGTAGGGCGTGTGCCCCAATTATAGGCCACAGGAATGACCGTGTCATGAAACCGTTTATAGTTGAATGTCTGTTGTGTTTGAATTTATGCTGATATATTTGTTTGTACTGATTGCTCGATCGGAAGGCTGCTAACTGCATTACATGTGTAATGTATGCCATAGTGGCAGGACAATAATGTGGATGCGATATCTGCCATAGTGGTGAGGTCATTGTAAAGATGTGGCATCTATCCACTTAGCATGAGTCGTATATTTTTTGGAAAGTATATGGTTTGGAAAATATATGTGAACCAGTTGGGGTAATAGCATATGCAATGCATGTTAAATGTTTATCTGATTATATGCATGATCTGGTTGGGGTTTTCTTACGGGGCCTTGGCTCACGGGTTCTTTGTGGTGCAAGCATGGGCAAAGGAAAGCGGGACCAACCATGAGTTGGAGAGCTGTAAGGGCATCGTGTACATACTCAGCCTGCTCGGCCGCCACGGTTGAGATATTTTGAGGAGCATGAGTCATAAGTTTAAATTTTACCACTTAGGTTGGCAAAGTCTGTAATTTTGATAAACTTGTACTTTATTTAGAAACTTTTGGGATCCTTTGTAATTATTCAAAACTTTTAATAAAAATTTCAACATTTTGACCAAAACTTCTAATACCAAACTATCGTTTAACCTTAAACACACTTTTTAAGTCCAAATGACTTGCTTAATGAGTTAAGCACTATTTTAATACACGGTGTAACGGTCCTGACTATTCAGGGCGTTACAAAACTCTTCTGAAACTATGGCTTTATCAAACTTCTCATGCCATTGTTTCGGTGCTTGTTTTAAACCATATAATGATTTATAAAAAAAAATTAAAAATTAAAAAAAAAATAAAAACCTACACACTTTATGTTCATTTCCCCGTAGAACAAAACCTTCTAGTTGTTCCATATAGATCTCCTCAGCGGGATCTCCATTTAGGAAAATATTGATGATAAGGAAAATAGTACTCTTATAGAGGCTGTCCTAGTAACTGGTGCATATGTGTCAAAGTAATCGATTTCTTCCTTTTGTTTAAACCATTTGGCTACTAATCTAACCTTGAAGGTTTTTAAGGTTTCATCGGTGTAATGTTTCATCTGAAATACCCACTTGCACCCAATTGGTTTTGAACCTTGTGGAAGGTCTACTGATTCCCATGTGTTGTTTGACATAATTGAATCCATCTCATCATCTATTGCCTCATTCCAAAAAGCGGAGTCCCTCGAAGACATTGCTTCTTGGTAGGTTTAGGGATCATCCTCAACTTGAAGAATCATAGGAAATTTTCATGTGACTTCTTCAAGGTTACCCTCTACTAGGTAGAGTATTTCTACTTGAGAACATTTCTCATTTGATCCCAACTCTTCAAGCCTTTGGCTTCTCCGAGGCAATATTGGTTGCTCATAAACCTTTGGATCTTTCTTTTTACAAGATTCTCCAACACCTGTGGGTTCTTGAGAGTTTTTATCATAATATAATATATTTAAAAAAAAAACTCCACTTCTCTTGATTCAATTATCACATTAGACTCCAAGTCTAATAGCCTATAGGTCTTGCTATTTGAGGCATACCCAAAAAATGCATACTTAACGGCCCTTGGACCCAACTTGGTCCTTTTAGGCTTTGTGCTCTTTCAATAAGCAAGGCACCCCCAACACTTTAAGATATCCTATGTTAGGCTTTTTTCCTCTCCATTACTCATATGGAGATATATTGTTCTTTTTCATAGGAATTTGATTCAATATATGACATGTAGCAAGCAAGCTTCATCCCACAAATTATAAAACAATATAGCATGTAAAAGCATAGAGTTAATCTTCTCAAGATATGTTCTATTCCTTCTTTCAGCTATTCCATTTTGTTGTGGAGTGTATAGTGCAATGCATTCATGTGTAATGACATGTTGTTCACAAAACTCATTAAAATCCTTTTTAAAGTATTCACCACATTTATCGCTTCTAAGAGTCTTAATTTTCATTTCTAATTGATTTTCTACTTCAGCTTTATAGATTTTAAATGCATTAGATGTCTTATCCTTACTCTTAAGAAAATACACATAGATATACCTAGAGAAATCATCTATAAAAGTCATGAAGTATATATTTTCTCCTCTAGTCAACATGTCATTTAATTCACATAAACCACTATGTATTAAATCTAACAAATTTGAACATCTATCCACACTTGGAAAAGGTTTCTCAACCATTTTAGATATAACACATAATTCATATTTATCATGCGTATTCACACCGCAATTAATTAATCCACATTTAACAATTCTTTTAATTGTGCTATAACCTATATGAGTAAATCTATTATGCCACAAAGTAATAGAACTAGAATTATCACATTACAAAAATTAGATGTCATATTATTATTGTCATTACCAAGAGTACATAGTTTGATCATCTCATCACATGAATAAACTTTCCAAAAAAATGTCTAATTTAGTCCAAATAAGTTTACTTGATTCAAATTCCATTTTGATAACCGGTTTACTCAATAGACTTCCACTTATAATGTTTCTAGTCATATCAGGAACATAGAAAACATTAGTTAGGGTCACTTTTTTCCATTAGTGAAGAACACACCAATGTGGCCCCTTCCAAGTACATTGGATCTCTTTTCACTTCCCATTTGGACTTCAAGTCTCACCTTTGCACTTTCAAAGGTTTAGAAAAGAGTTTTATTGTAGGTTGCATGAATGGTAGCACAAATATCATACCACCATCCTTGCACCTTCCATTGGGTTGCATTAACTTCATTTAAGGTTGCAATGATCTCAACATCAATTGCATTGACATGTTTACCTTCTCTTAAGGTTGCATTAGTCACATCACTATATGCATAAACTATGTCAATTTCCTTTAGAATTATCATACATTCCTCATTGAATGCAATGTTCTCCATTAGGGTTACAATGCATTCCTCATTGACTGCATTAGATTTAATTAGGGTCACAAAGACCTCATCATCAACTAAAGTAACCCAATTAAATTCATTTAGAAGAGAAATGATCTCATCATCAATTGCCTTAACCCTAATCTCACTATAGTTAATTTTACAATTACCATATCTCACATGATGATCAATAATTTTACAAACAAAACAAGTATAACAATAACCCTTGAAATATTCATTAACATTCACCATTGTACTCTTAACATAAACAATAAACTCAAACTCACAAAAATATGGCAGCAGACACATTTCATTCAAATTCTTGATATCTAAACATTTAGAACTAAAGAATTTGATGATACCATTCTCCTTAAGTATGTAATCCCATTAAATTTTCTCATCCTTTGTTGATAAAGGCTTTGAATCCATATCCTCATTCATGTAGCGCAAATCCAAATAGAGTTTTCTTTGATCTCCCATGGATGTGTGTTCAACACAAACCAAATCTTGAAGCAAGGATTTGAAGGTTGTAGAAGATGAAAAAATTTCCCTCGTTGTTTATTATGCAAAACACAAAAGAAAGTAATTAGAAATAGAGATTTTGATTGTTGGGAATTTATGGCTTTACACTTTCTAAATCAACAATGAATAATAGGAATAGTTCAATATTACAAACCCTAGATGCTAATCAAGAACCTTATTCAATGAATGAATGAAAATCTTGATAATAAAGAATTAAGTGATTAAATGGTTACAAAATGAATTTAGAAACATTAAATCGTCAATACAACAATGCAAACACAATAGAATAATACAATTACAAAGTTAGGGTTTAGAGAGATACAACCTTTGATTTTCAGCAACTTGAATCTTCAAACTTGGGGAACATCTAAGGCTTATACACAATAAGTATATTGTTGTCCAAAAGCTCATTTTCAAGTCTTCCCTTAGTTACTTGAAGCTTCACCAATGTGGAATGACAAGTGGGATAAAACAAGCCTTGAAACTCATACAAGTCAAGCAATGCTTGATGAGTTTCTTGGAGAAAACTTATGATCTTTGAGAGCTAGAAAGAGAGAGAGTTGAAAAGTGTGATAAAGGCTTTACAACTCTAATAACCTTAATATATAGTGTAGTTATCATCATCCAGTCTAACCAATAGGATTAAACTTTTAAACACATAATTTGGAGCTAAGTCACATAACGATAAGGTCCCATACGGACCTCCAAGGCGATGCATCGCCTGCTAGGTTGTGATGCATTACTTGCTGGGGATTTTGTCTTCCATGCACATCTAGGCGACGCAACGCAGATGCCTCTGCAATAACGCCCTGAGCATGACCTCAAAAAGTCTCCAAATGCCTCAAAATTTTTTGGGAATGTTTAGATATCTCATTGTATCACTTTAGACCTGTAAAACTCAATTATAGATTTCTACTACACAATCTGATGTTTTCACTTCAACTTAAGTGAAAATCGTTAAGCGTTTTGCACCTCACTGTGTAAATAAATTAACTATTATATTTAACCAATCTCAACAAGGCTATGTTATTTGATATATGTAAGATATCCTAGAATCCTCTCAATAGCATTCCAATCTTTGATACTTGGATTGCTAGTAAACCTACTAAGTTTATTAATCGCATATGCAATGTTCGTTCTAGTACAATGAGCGGCATACATTAGGCTCCCTATTGCACTTTTATATTCCAATTGAATCACTGCTATTCCTTCATTCTTTTCAAGCTTCATGTTTGAATCGAATGGTGTATTTTCCTCTCTGATTTTGAGATGACTAAATTTGTTAAGCACTTTCTCGACATAATGGGCTTGACTTAAAATAAAACCCCCACTATTTCTTCTAACTTTGATACCTAGAATGGTATCGACCTCTCCAAGGTATTTCATCTTAAAGTTAGAAGATAAAAACCTATGTGTTTCTATTATTACTTTCATGTCATTGCTCAAAATCAACATATCATCTACATAAATACACAGTAGTATAACATAGTCATCTAAAGTCTTTGCATATAAGTACTTGTCAGTGTTGTTGTGTCTAAATTCATCCAAAATAATGAATTTATCAAACTTATAATGTCATTGTTCTAGAGCTTGTTTCAAACCATACAATGATTTGACAAATCTACACACTTTATGTTCATTTCCTTAAAGAACAAAACCCTCTGGTTGTTCTATATAGACCTCCTCTTCGAGATCTCCATTTAGGAATGTCATTTTGACATCCATTTGATGAACATAAAGGTTATATATAGATGATGAGAAAAATAATAATCTAATAGAATTTGTCCTTGCTACCGGTGCATATGTGTCAAAGTAATATATTCCTTCTTTTTGTTTAAATCCCTTGGCTACTATTCTAGCCTTAAAGGTTTGTATGGTGCCACCAGTATGGTATTTTCTTCTAAACGCCTATTTGCACCCAATTGGTTTAGATCCTTGTGGAAGTTCAACCAATTCCCAAGTGTGGTTAGACATAATTGAATCCATTTCATCATTTATTTCCTGCTTATAAAGGTTGAGCCTCTTGAGGACATAACTTCTTTGAAAGTTTTGGGATCATTTTCTATTTGAAGCACTATTGGATATTTCCATGTAACTTCTTCATTATTTCCTTCTACTAGATATAATGTCTCTACTTAAGAGCATTTTTCACTTGTTCCCAAGTCTTTAAGCCTTTGGCTTCTTCTAGGCAATAAAGGTTGCTAACCAAACATTTTAGGAGTTTCCTCTTAAGGCTCTGTAATTTGAAGAGTTTCTTTTGATTTGTTGTCATCATATGACATATTCTCAAATAACTCAACCTCTCTTAATTCAATTATCACATTTGTAATATCAGCCTTTACATTTATGGGTATTTATGTAATTTGGCATGTGAGGACAATTTGGTAATTTATGTGATTTGTTTCATTATTATGATATGTATATGTATGACAGCGGCAAAACATGGTTCCTTCATGTATCAGGGCCTTAAGTGCCAAAGATATTGGAAATTAGGGGTTAAATTATAATTATGAATATAGTGGAAGAGATTGTAATTTTCATAAGTCAAAACTATTAGTTTACGGGGAAATTACAAAAAGGACTTGATCTTAATTATGAGAAGGTTAGAATTATGGGAAAATTGGTCTTTTGGTTTTAGGATTAGTATTTGCAGACTAAAATAAAATTAGGTTAACTCTATTGTATTAGTGTCAATTGTTGTATCAATCAAAGTAAGGATTCTCTCTGAGGTTGAGGTCTAGAAGGTTGGAGAACTAGGAATCAACTTGAAGGTAAGATTTTATTACTCTTTACAATCTAGGTCATGTTTATGATTGGTCATGGGGTTTAAGGGTAGATGTTATGAATTAATTGTTAAAATATCATGTTACGGTATTTCGTGAATATCTTTTAATGTTATAAACATTCTATGGAAGAATTAATGATGATATAAGGACTGGTTTTGTGATATATGTTCATAGCTTGGGGAAGAAGAATTTTTATTGCATGATATAAGTTAGGGTTATGAAGTTAAAGGCTTCTCTGAATTTTTGGTATTTCATTGTCTCTAAAAAATTATATGAAGATGTAGAGGGATTCAAGACAAGAAAATCCAAAAATGAATCATCAAAAACATATTAAAATTGAGAAAGTTATGGTTGTTTGAAATTGAGTTGGCAAGCAGGTTTTGAAGTAGCACCCCAGCGCCATTTGGGAGCACTACTACACCCGACGCCACCAAATTCTGGGTTTAATTAGTGCCCATCGCCTGAATGATAGCGCTGCTGCGCTTGGCAACGTCAGGGGGCATATTTTGGGGTTTTAAAGCCGTTTTACATGGGGTTCGTTGGGGACTTCCTTCCTAATTTCTTGGGGACATTCTGAGGACTTTTAGGACTTTCTTAAATATACTTTAAAGTGGTTTAGGTCTTAAAAATATTAAGAGTAATTGCATGATATTGGGTTGAGTTATAGTTTCTTTTTGAAGTAAATATTTCTCTGTTGTGACTAGGGCTCGATAAGGATACTTGAAGGGAACAGAATTATTGTTGCTCCTTGGACTTGAGGTAAGAAGAGTGAACACTTGCACGCAGGATGTACGCTCGATGTACTTAAAGTGTGGTAAACTTTGTATGTTATATTATAAATTATGTTATAAGCTATGCTATGAATTATATTATGAATTATGTTAGGAATTAAGTTACATATTATGTTATCAACTATGCTATGGATTATATTATGAATTATTCTATGATCAATGATATAAATTGTGTAATGAGTTACATAAGGAATTATGTTATTGGTTATGCATGTTGTGTGTGAGTGTGTTATGTGTGAATATGTTGTATGTCTATGTGGCATGCTTGTATTATGAAAATGCATGCTTACATAAATTTGTGTTCGGTTGCACAACTAACAAGATCAGCATTGGTTGATGGTCAGAACGACACTGGTAATACGTGTTATGATTGTTTTGTGATATGCTATGATTATTGTATGTTATGTTATGCTATGGTATGTAAATTTATGCTACGAGAATGATACAATACAATATGAATTATTGTTGAACTTTATAATGTATGTACGGGTATAAGTTAGGAGTAGTATAAGTTTTAGGTTGTGATTATATGAATTATTTTATTTCTAGTTTTATATTTTATGTTTTATGCTTTATGTTTTATATCTCTTATTGTTGGGCTTTGGGGATTGTGTCCTATATAGCTTTTATTGATGGGTGTTAGCTCACGGGTACTCTGTGTTGTAGTTAAAGACATAAGTGTAGTTGGTGAGGCGATGAGTTAGAGCATGCTCGGTCAGATGTGTGCATGTCGTGATCAATTGACCTGGGGGTCAAAGGTGTTGCTACTTATACATGGTTTTAAAAGTCTTCAAGTCATGGTTATTTTTTGAGTTTTAATAGCTTGTATTTTTACCTACGATATGCATGTAAAAGATAGTTTATATTAAATAATGAGATCTCAAGTTGCATGATTTGTCAAAAGGTATTTAATTCATGTTTGTTTTCAAATGAATTTCGATAAATGTTTTGTATTAAATTAATTGGCTTATTTTGAGTCATTACAACATTAGACTCCAAGTCTAACAATCTATAGCTTTGATATTTGAGGCATAGCCTACAAATGCACATCTTATAGCCCTTGGAGTCAACTTCGTTCTTTTAGGGTCCGTGCTTTTGCAATAAGCAAGACATCCCCACACTTTAAGATAACCAATGTTTGGTTTCTTTCATTTCCATAACTCATATGAAAATATATTGTTTTTCTTCATGGGAATATGATTCAAGATGACATGTGGATAACAAGGCTTCATCCCACGAATTAAAAGTTAATTTTCAATGTAATAGCATAGCATTAATCATTTCAAGAAATGTCCTATTTTTCATTTTTGTCGTACCATTTTGCTGTGGAGTATAGTACATTCATGTATTATTCCATGCTCTTCTTAAAACAAGTTGAAATTATTTGAAAAATATTCACCACCCCTACCACTTCTAAGTACTTTTATTTTCCTTTCCAATTGATTTTCAACTTCCACTTGATATGTTTTAAACACATTAAATGTTTCATCTTTGTTCTTAAGAAAATAAATATATGTGAGCCAGAGCAATCATTTATGAAAGTAATAAAATATCTACTTCCTCCTCTAGTCAACGTACCATTTAGTCCACATAAATCACTATATATCAAATCTAACAAGTTATAATTTCTATCAACACTAGGAAAAAGTTTCTTAACCATTTTAGATTTTACATATAGCTCATACTTATCATGCTCGATGTTATCAAAATTAATCAATCCATATTTACTTGTTCTTTTAATTGTACTAAAACCTATATGTGCAAGTCTAACATGCCATATAGTAATAGAATTTGAGTCAAGCATGTAACAAGAAGAACTAGAAGTTTTATTGTTCATGTCGTCAATAAAGGTGCAAATTTTGAACATACCATCACAAGAATATCCCTTCCCCACAAAAACATTCCCCTTAGACAAAGTAAACTTGATGGAATCAATCACCTCGTTTATTCCTAGTTTTCCAAGCAAATTGCCACTTACAAGATTTCTACTCGTATCGGGCACATACAAAAAAACATTAGTGAGTAGAACCTTCTTGCCTGAAGTAAAGAATATATCAATTGTTCCTTGCCTTTAACCTTGACCTTTTCTCATTGCTCATTTGGATTTCATGCCCTTCCTTTGAAGTCTCAAAGGTTTTGAATAAAGACATATCATGAGTAACATGGATGGTGGCACAAATCATACCACCAACCTTTTATCTTTCCATGTATGGCATTAATCTCACTTAGTGTTGCCACTAATTATTTTTTGATTGAATTCACCTTAGGCTCATTATTGTGGCTCCTCTTGAACCTACAATCCCTTGGAAAATGGCCATTCTTGTCACACACAAAGCAAAGTCCATTGGAACTCTTGAATTGACTTTCATTCTTCTTAGGTCCCAAGGGTTTGTAATCGTTACCTTTAGGCTTACCAATGCCTTTTCCTTTGTGGTATTTGGGAGGTTTAGCCACCACAGTGGCCTTAGAAGTCTCTCCATTAGACTCTTCCACGTTCTTATCTCTAAAACGAGACCCCTCCTCAATCCTTAAATGTTTGAGAATTTCCTCCAAGAAAATCTCTACATTCTTATGAAGGATTTTCTTTCTATAGCCCCTCCAAGATGGAGGCAACTTTTCTATAATAGCACCAACAAGGAATTGTTCCGACAATACAATATAGGGTAGATAGCTTATTCACAATAATTGGTAATTCATGAATTTTAGGGAAAAGGTTTCACATAAAAAAGACTTAAATTCTACATATTGAGTAATAAGAAATTTCTTTGTACCTTCTTCTTCCGATTTGTATTCCATTCCCCCCAAATCTCCTTAGCGATCTTGGGGTTGGTGTAGAGATCATAAAACTGGTCCGAGGGGGCAGTGAGGATGTGATCCCTATAAATTAGTTCATCTTCTTCACGTTTCTTCATTTCCTTGACGACTTCTTGAGTATCATCCTCCTTAGCGGGTTCTATGGCCTTTAGATCTTTGTCCAAGATGTAGTACACCTTGAGAGTAGAGAGAAAAAACCTAATCTTGTCTTGTCATCGCACAAAATTAGTTCCACCAAATTTATCCAATCTAATTAAGTCTTTGTCATAAATTTCAAAACTAAAATTGAAGACGATTCTTCCATAATTATGTAATTTAGAGAATAGAGAATTTGATTGTTAGAAGAGACGAGATTACCCCACCATAATAATAAGAATCTAAACACAATAATACTTGATAGAGTCTAATAAAAGATTGAGATAGAGAGATGAAAACCCTGGTTGTAGAACAAACACTTTGTTCTTCTTGCAAGCTTTAAACCCCTAGTTAGAATGCCACTTGAATCATCTGATGGAGAAAATCAAAACCAAGGTTTATACATGGTACATATCATTGTACTAATTCTCTATTTCCTAGCCCTTTATGGATACTTGAGGCTTTCTCTAGTAGGAAAGGGAATTGGGATTGAACAAGCCTTGAAAGTCACAACGACAAACACTTTCTTTATGAATTTCTTAGAGAAAACTTATAATCTTAAAAGCTAGAGAGAGAGAGAGAGAGGTTATAGAGAGATGTGAAAGAGTGATCAAGTCTATCAAAACTCTAAGAGAACCCTTTTATAGTGTTGGCATCATCATTACGTCAAACCAATAGAATTAAAGCTTTTGAACACATCATTTGGAGCTTAAAATACATTTATGTACGGACACAACATGCAATGCATCGCTTATCAAGCAATACGTCGCCTACTAGCAAGCAATGCATCACCTGTTGTGTCTCGCCTAAGTCTTAAGCTTTTAGATGATGCATCACCTACAAGGAGGCAATGTAATGCCACATGAGCAGGTACAACTTCTCAAAAGTGACCTTAAACACCACCAAATGCTCCCAAACTTTTTAGTCATCCTTAGATACCTCAATGTATCACTTTGGACCTAAAAATACAATTTTTATATGCCTACAACAAAAGTCAAATTTTACATCTTCACTATGTGAAACCGTTTAGGGTTTTACACCTTCTTGTGTATTACCACTTGGACTTTGTATTTTAACCAATCTTAACCCTTATGGCATGCTCAAACACGGCCAGATAGAGGTATAGCTTTTTTCCTTTCTCTAGCTTGGCCAATAGTGGTGGTTGTCCAAGGTGTTCCCTCAACTTGGTGAAGGCCTCCTCGCATTCTTCATCCCAAGTGAACTTTTTGTTAACTTTTAGGATGTTAAGGAAGGGGAGGCACTTGTCAGTGGACCTCGAGATGAATCTATTCAGAGCTGCCACTCTTCTAGTCAAGCATTACACTTCTCTCGTGTTCTTGGGAGGAGTCATTTCCACTAGGGCCTTGATTTTGTCGAGGTTTGATTAGATCCTTCTAGAATTGATCATGAAGCTAAGAAATTTTCTGAAAGAATCCCCAAAGGTGCACTTGAGTAGGTTCAACTTCATCCTGTATTCTCGAAGTGTCTCAAACATCTCGCTGAGATGATGAGCAAGTTCCTCTGCCCTCTTGGTTTTCTCCAGCATATCATCTACATATTTACCTCCATATTCATTCCTATTTTATTAACAAACATCATATTCACCAACCTTTGATAGGCTACCCTTGCATTTTTCAACCCAAAGGTAATTACATTGTAACAGTAGAGTCCTTTGTCTATTATGAAGGATGTGTGCTCTTTGTCAGCTGGGTTCATGGGTATTTGGTTGTACCCTAAATATGCATCCATTAACCTAAGGAGCTCATGACCAGCAGTCGAGTGAGCCAACTAATGAACCCTTGGGTGTGGAAATCTATCTTTAGGACACACCTTATTAAGGTTAGTAAAGTCTACACAGGTCCTCCACTTTCCATTCAGCTTTGATACCAGCATAGGGCTTGATACCCAAATTAGGTAGAATGCCTCTCTGATGAACTCATTCGCTCTTAGCTTGTCCACTTCCTCCTTCAATCCTAATAACAAAAAAAAAACCTGACTTGAACAGTTGCATACCTTTCCAAGTCGAGCGCTCGCCTTTTCTGCCTTATAGACCTTGCCTTTGGATCAATGTTTAGGCTATGGCTTATGACCGATGGGTCTATCCCCACCATGTCTTCATGGCTCCAAGAAAACACGCCCATGTTACTTCTCAAAAGCTTCACCAATTTTTCCTTGAGATCTCCTCGTAGACCTCTCCTAACTTTTAGTTTCCACAACGAATCTTCTTCTACAACAACTTCCTCCAACTCTTCTACAGGTTTTGCTCTTGCCTCCTCTGTGACTTAGGGGTCCAACTCTGGTGAGTTTGGCCCATTGACCCTTCCTCCATGTATTACCATTGCCATGGTTTCCCTTGGTTTGGTAGCTGTGTGAAGGGAAGTGTTGTAACATTCCATTACCTCCTTCTTTTCTCCCTTTACTCTCGTCACCCCTCCCAGGGTTGGGAATTTTACGGCCAAGTGATAAATTGAGGTCACCGGTTTCAATTCTCTCAAGGACGGCCTTTCTAATACTGCATTGAAAGTGGAGGCACAATCAACTACAACAAAGTTTGACATAACCATGGTTTACCTCAGTTTCTCGCCCATGGTAAGGACTAACTCGATTGTACCTAGTTGTTGTATAGAGTCTCTAGTGAACCCATACAGTGAAGTGGTACAATGTTTTAAGTTTCTAATATCGATGCCCATTTTCTCCAAGGCGGGGCGATAGAGAATGTCTGCAAAACTATCGTTGTCCACTAAGACCTGATGAACTCTCATATTAGCCAGCTAACTGTAAGTGTTGGGATTTTGGCTTATCAACACAATTTATAATATGATAATTGAAAGGAATATAACTCTAGATAATCTCTTAAATAATGGAAGAATAAACACAAATTAGATCAAGGGAAAAAGAGGACATTTCTTGAGAGAAACCCTAGTTACATAAAATAATAAAGTTATGATTTAATGTAATAAATCAATGGAGATGATCATGAAGGCTTGACACAATAGAATTGTTGTCCAAAAAATGTTATTTCTAGCCTCTCATAAGAGATTGCTTGAAGCTACTACAATGGTGGAATGAGTCTTGAGATTAACAAGCCTTTGTCTTCAAATAAGTCAAGTGTAACGTCCCAAATCTGCTAATAAGGCGTAGTGCCTTGATTAGCATGCCAGGAGTGCAATAATTGATTTAATTATGTTATTACATGGATTAAATGATTATATGATTAGAAATGCATGTTTAGGTGAATTAAATATGCATGTGAGCCCATGTTTGTTAATAGGGGCATATTTATAATTTTGGCCAGTTAAGGGCCTAAATGTGATTATGTGTGTGTTATGACTGAGACCACAGTATTATGGAGATATGTTTGTGATGTGTGATATGAGACGGTTCTAGGGAACGGAATAGCGGAATAGTCACAATGGGGTTGAATACCCGACTCGAGGTGAGCCTGGGGGTATTTGGGAATGTAGCACGTGTTTGGGATTACCGAGTGACGGGTAGTGTCTTAGCGATTATTTGGGTATGTCGGGATTGGGAATTATAGGAACACTTGAGGAATTAGCGGGATGAGGCAAATGACGGGATTGCCCTTAGAGGCATTTAAGTGGCTAAGGTTAGCATAGGGGTAATTTGGTCATTTTGAGGCTAAGGGGTAGACTTAGACTAGGCTTAAAATTCTAGAACTAACCAGAAAGAAAGCACACCCTCATCCTTATCTCTCTCTCTCTCTATACACTTATTCCCTCTCTTTGGGACAAGGGATTTTCTGCTGGAAATCAAGGGAGGAGACTTGAGAATTGAAGGAAAGTGAATTCTAGAAGTAGTTAACAGTAGCTGAAGAATTGAATTCGTCATTGTGGTAAGGATTATCTATGTTTGTTTGGTAAATTCCTGCTGAGATTTGAGGTTTAACTAAGTTTTAGACTTAGGGGTATTTGGCTAGCTTTCTAGGGTGTTTATACTGCTAATATTTCTTTGATATGGATTATGGGCATAATTCTGGGTTAAGTATTGAATTGGGTGGATTTTGTGGAGCTAGCTCGTGAAAACGCAAGGGAAAAATTGGGTTCGCAAGCCCGAGTCGTGACCCTGTTCTTCAGGCGTTGTGGCCCATATGAACCCAGGAGGCTTGGGAGCCTCTGAAACCATCCAAGTGCTGCGACGTAGGCTCAGGCGCACCATGGCCCATGTACCCTAGAAGAGATCCCAAGGCTCTCTGACTTGTAGCGTGTCGTGGCCCTAATGGGCTAGGTTGTGGCTCAAATAAGGAATTATGGCCAAAACAGGGTTTTAAGCTCGGGAACCCAAATTTAAAGGCTCGGGAAAAATTCTACTACCTGGTTTAGTAGAATTCGAGGTCCCAGAGGCTAGAATATTTATTTGAGGTTCTTAATTAGCTAGGGCTTGATGGGTGTTTATTTATTGATGAAATACTTTTCGGTCTGAACTTTATCTAGGTGAAATACTACAAATCTTTATCAAAATGCTACTATTCTTAAAAGATTGAACCGGGCATTACTAGTGATAAAACCGGTAGTATCATACACACTTCTACCTGATTACTCATGTATTTCCCACTTTGCACGCTTAGCACTATTATGACCTTGTGCTTATTCATTCATGAAGCATCTGGAGAGGAAACTCCTATTCTCTTAAGAGGGAGTTCAACCTCTAGGTTCATACAGGTGAAATTCTTAGAGCATCTTTGCTACCTTTAGAGATGCTTGTTGCTCATCAATTGGATTTCATTAGAGTCCTATGGCTTAAGCCTCGGGTCCGGTAGTAACCAACATTAACATCTTCTACATAGGACTCTAATTTGTTAATGTTGTCATTATTCCCTTATCAACAACTTATTCTTACCCATTGAACTCTACACTTGATGTATACAAGCTCGGAGTTGGGTTGCCATCATTGGGGAATCTATTTGTCAAGAAGTTTTAGTCCCATCCCTCTATTTGTAAACCTAACCAAATCTCTCCCTAGAGGTTTGGAAAATGGATTCGCTAAGTTCTCACACAAAATTGACATGACTCCCTTATCAATCAATTCTCATGTAGTCATGTCTTAGACTTATATGTCTAGACTTCTCATTATTATCTTATTGTAGGCTCTAATAAAAGTGGCTTGATTATCACTATGTATCGAGATCATCAAATACATCAATCGTAGTTTTACGTATCTCCATCATGAGATCTCTAAGTCACTTGGCCTCTGTGTCAGTTGCCACTAGAGCTACGAATTTTGACTCCATGGTTTGGTGACATATACATATTTATTTCTTAGATCCCCAAGAAACTAGACCCCCACCAAGGGTGAACACCCTACCGGTTGTAGAGAGATTATCTTCTACATCGGATATCCAACTTGCGTCAGAATATCTTTCAAGTATCTTAGGAAACTTTGAATATTAGAGGTCTTGTTCTTTGGTCCTTTTGAGGTATCCAAAAACTATTTCTATGACTTTCCAATGTTTGAAACTTGGATTGTTAGTAAACTAACTTATTTTACTGACTGCAATTGCAATATCTGATCTAGTACAATGTGTGACATACATTAGACTTCCTATTGCACTTGCGTACTCTGGCTGAGCCACCGCTCTTCCTTCATTCTTTTCAAGCATTTGACTTGAATCAAAGGGCGTGTTTGCCTCTTTGATAATAAGATGACTAAATTTGTCAAGCATCTTCTCAATGTAGTGAGCTTGACCTAAGGCATATCCATCCACATCTCTTCTACTAATATGGTATGAACCTCTTCAAGGTCTTTCATCTTGAAAGTAGAAGATAGAAACCTCTTTGTTTCTATTATGAATTTTATGTCATTACTTAATATTAACATATCATCAACATATAGATGTGCTAGAATGGCATAGTCAACATAAGGCTTAGAGTATAAGCACTTGTTCATGCCATTGTGTCTAAACCCATGCAAGACAATGGCTTCACCAAACTTCTCATGCCATTGCCTCGGTGCTTGTTTTAAACAATATAATGATTTCACAAGCCTACAATCTTTATGTTCATTTCCCTTTAGAACAAATCACTCCAGTTGTTCTATGTAAACCTCCTCATCAAGATTACCATTTAAGAATGTCATTTTGACATCCATTTGATAAGCATATAAGTTGTGTATTGATGATAAGGCAAACAACATTCTAATTGAAGTTATCCTTGCCATTGATGCATAGGTATCAAAATAGTCTATGCCTTCCTTTTGTCTAAACCATTTGACTACCAACCTTGCTTTAAAGGCTTGGATGGTCCCACCTGTGTGATATTTTCTTTGATATACCCATCTACAACCTATTGGTTTTGACCCTTGTGGTAGATCAACAATTTCCCAATTGTGGTTAGAAATAATTGAATCCATCTGATCATTTATTGTCTTCTTCCAAAATGTGGAGTCTCTTGAAAACATAACTTCTTGGATAGTTTTAGGATCATCCTCCACTTGAAGTACCATTGGATACATCAAAGTGTCTCTTTTGTGATTACTCTTTACTAAATAAAGAATATCAACTTGTGAGATTTTATCTTGTGATCCTACCTCTTTAAGCCTTTGGCTTCTTCTAGGAAATAATGGATGCTCTACAAACCTAGTAGGTAACTCTGCTTGAGTTTCTTCCAATGAGATCAGTTCTTGAGGTTTGTTGTCACTATACAATAGATTATCAAAGAAATCAACTTTTCTTTATTCAATTATGACATTAGACTCGAAGTCTAATAGTCTAGTCTATAGGCTTTACTATTTTAGGCATAGTCGACAAATATACACCTTATCGCTCTAGGACCCAACTTGGTCCTTTTAGGTTTAGTGCTCTTATAATAAGCAAGGTACCCCCACACTTTGAGATACCCTAGGTTGGGTCTCTTTCCTTTCCATATCTCATATGGTGAAATTTGATTCTTCTTTAAATGAATCTGATTTAGAATATGACAAGCGGATAGCAAGGCTTCTCCCCATAATGCAAAACTCAACTTTGCATGCAATAGCATCAGATTTATCATTTCAACAAGTGTTATATCTTTGCGTTATACCATTTTGTTGGGATGTATAAGGGATTGTACACTCATGTATTATACCATGCACAAAATAAATTGAATTCATTGGAAAATTATTCACAACCCTTACCACTTCGTATTACTTTAATTTTCTTTTCCAATTGATTTTCAACTTTGGTTTTATTTATTTTAAACATTCTAAAGGATTCATCCTTATTCTTAAGCAAGAAAACATATGTGAGTTAGACAGAGAGAAAGAGTTTTAGAGAGAGAGAGAGAGAAGAGTGATCAGTTCACCAAAGTTTCAAATGAACCTTTTAAATAGAGTAGGAACCGTCATTAGTGTTCACTAATGAGATTAGAGCATTTTAAACTACATTTTGGAGCCAAAACACATAATTGTACAAATCTATACGGACTACCCGTGTGATGCATCACCCTCATGCAGGCGATGCATCGCCTGTTTGGGTTGTTCAAAGATAGGCGATGCAACGCCTCTCAACAGGCGACGCAACACCTATTGCACTAAATTTTTACCCCGTACATCAGCCCAAAACACCTCCAAATGCCACCAAAATTTTTGGGTACTCTTATATACTCCAAAGTAACACTTTGGACCCAAAAAGATAATTTTAAACTGTCTACAACAAATGTCAACCCACTCATTTTTACTTTAGTAAAAACGTTATGATTTTGCATCTCTTTGTGCATAACTAATTTCACTATGTATTTAACAAATCCTAACAGTAAGTAGTAGAGGGTTGTTGTGAGGGAAATTCACTCCTCACTTGTCCTCTGCTATGAAGGTTATGGAATCGTTCTTCCCTTTAAAGTTTTTTAGGATCTTTGTTCCAGGCTCATCATGCAAGGAGGTGGGCTTTTCCTTGCTTCCCTCACATAATGATCTCTTCCTTTCCTTAACTCTCCTCCAAATATCATTCTAACCTCTCCTTGGACCTTCGGGGCTCATTCTGAAGCTCAGGGCGAAGCTGGTTGTTCTTCTAGCCTTGGATTTTCTCTCCTGACATACATGCCCAGGTTCCCCTGCATATAAGCTCTTTGATTTCCACTTTTAGGTGAGTGTACTCCGCAATGGTATGTTCTATGTCCTTGTGGTATTGACAATACTTGTTTGGATCCCTTTTGGACCGATCATTCCTTATTGGTAGGGGTCTCTTGAATGGGATATGATTCTCCTTTGTGAGGAAGAAGCACTCCCTTGAATTTGTCAATTTGGTATAGGAGGTATATGACATATGTTTGGGTTCACCCCCGCGCTTTTTCTTCCTCTATTGATCGTCTTTCTACCCTTCGTATGCTATCTTCTTCCTAGCATCGATCGAGCCATCACGAGGAAGGGGTTTCATCGGAGGTTCACTCCTTCATTCTTTGACATTTTCATGCCCTTCTTCAACTTGGATGTATTTTTGTGCTCTTTCGTAGAAGTCTTCTAAGTCTACAACTTCCCTCTTGAGCATGTTGTCCCACAATTTTCTCCCAGGGCGTACTTCGGTCGTGATGCCATCTTAGGTTACCCCTTAATAGGCTACCTACCTTAGTCGTCTCCATGTTGAATTGATGGATATAACTGTTGGGGATAAGGTTATATACAAAACTTTGAATATTACAATTCAAAAGAATAAACCAAAGATAATCTATTCTTCAATGGAGGAATAATACAAGGGAAACAACACAAATAAGATCAAGTAGTAAAGTGGACCTTCGATTTGTAAAATCTTAGTTACATAAAATCATAAGTCTATGATTTTATGTAAACCAATGGATGTTACAAAGGCTTGACACAAATTGAGATTTGTTGTCCAAAAATCTCTATTCCTAGCCTCCCCTTTGAGATTATTTAAAGCTACTACAATGAAATGAGATTAGGATTTACAAGCCTTGAATCTTCAAATAAGTCAAGCTTTCTTGATGAAGATCTTGGAGAAAACTAGTGATTTTTAAAGCTAGAGAGAGAGTTGAGTGATCAATTCACCAATAAACTCAAATGATCCCTTTAAATAGTATAGGAACCCTCATTAGACTCACCAATCAGATTAGAGCATTTTAATTTGAATTTTGAGCCAAAAATGTGTAACTATACAGAAATGTATGGGCCGCTCAGGCAATGCATCGCTTGCACCTAGGCGATGCATCGCCTATATAGTGTTATAGGGACCGGCGACGCAACACAGGTCCCATTGACTTGGCACCCCAAAACATCTCCAAATGCCTCCAAACTTTTTGGGTACTCTTATATAGTCTAAACAAACACTTTAGACTGAAAAAGATAATTTATAGATGCATATACCAAAATTCAACTCACATGTGTTGACTTTAGTGAAACCATTATGGTTTTTGCACATTTTCGTGACTGACCAATTTCACTATGTATTTAGACAATCATAATAATCCCAAACTTGGTTAAATACATCCTCTTCCTCTAGCCCAAATGATATTAGTGCATACAATAAAGTACCTTTTGGGTTTGAACTTTATCTTAGTGAAAACACAACAAAGCTTCTATCAAAATTCTAAGACATTCTTAAAAGATTGAACCCAACATCCCTAGTGATAAAAACCTGATTACTCATGTATTTCCCACTTTGTGCGCTCAACACTTTTCATGGCCTTGTGCTTATCCATTCATGAACCATTTGGAAAAAAAAAAGTCCTACTCTCTTGAGAGGCGGCATCACATAGGTGAAATTCTTATAACATCTTTGCTACCTGTAGCGATGCTTGTTGCTCTTCAACTAAATTTCATTAAAAGTCTATGACTTAACCCTCATTTCTGGTAGCAACAAACATTAACTTATGCTAGATGGGACTTTTGAGTCGTTAATGTTGCAAACTATTCCCTTATCAATAACTTGTCTTACCCATTAAACTCTACACTTGATGTATACAAGCTTTGACTTGGCATTACTACAAAATTGACATGAGACGATGGTTTTAAACCGTCGTATGGACTCTCGTACGTCGGTTCTAATACCATCGTCTCATGTAATGTCATGCCATGTAAAGCATGAAACGACGGTTTAAATAAAAGCATCATTTCTTGTCGTACATGAGACGATATATCCTATACAAACATTGTCTCGTGTGGTACATGAGACGACAGTTTCTATGCAAGCGTCATCCACTACAATAAATGAGACGACAGTTCCTGCTCAAGCGTCGTCCTCCTACAGTACATGAGATGACAATTTAAGTGCAAGCATCGTCCCTTGCAATACATAAGAACAGTTTTTTGGAGACCGACATCCCATGTAGAATATGAGAATTTTTTTCATTTCTCTATTTTCAACCACTATATTCATTCATAATTTCTTGTGTAAACTTTCTACAACGACAGTTAATAATTGTCGCTAAAAAATATATCAAATATGTAACGCCCTGGATAGCCAGGATCGCTACACTGTGTACTTATAAAGGTGCAGGACTTGCTAATCAAGTCATTAATTTAAAAACGTGTCACTAAACATGTATGAGCTAGTTCAAAGACCAGTTCATTATGTCCAAGGGGTTTCGCAACTGCGAACTGCACTACTTCAACTGTCCTTGTAAGTACCTTTTACTCTTAGCTCGTAAGTTAAGTATTGTTTAGCTCCCCTTTATCAGTTTCTGACTTAGAACAATTCTGCAGCCATTTTCGCGAGGACAGACAAGTCTGTGATCCTCGGGAGTCAGCACGAGACACTGGCGGGTTTGCCCCCCAGTGAAAAGGACTATCGCCAGCTCGTGACAGACGAGACGATGTTGGCGTGCCAACTGATCTCTCCGGGTCAGACTTTGGCCCTGAGGAGACCCCGGGGGCTTCCCCCAGCTCACGAGATGAGGCCCATCCCCGAGGAGGAGGCCGCGGGGGAAGGATAGGATGAGGACGGGGAGGACGAGGTGCCCCTCGTAAGGAGGAGGAGGAAGCGGGCACTGGAGGTCGCCCAAAGAACGGACGAGGAGAGGATCCGGTCCAGAGCAGCCGCAGGTCCCTCTGGGCAAGGTAATCCTTACATGTTCAGGGGCTTAGATAGGGCCACCGCTGATCCTCGATTAGCTAGGTTTAATCCCAACCAGCCCGTCCAACGCCATCGAAACAACCCCGACCTCGACGTAACCCTACTCCAGTGTGTCGACCAGCTTGTGCTGGATTACGAAAGTAGCCGCCCTAGGGGTACTGTAGTCGTAGACAACACCTTAGCCTTTAGGTCAGCCCTCTTTGAGGAGTATGGGACTAATCTTCGGTCATGGCCCTCGCTCTGGGAGGGTATCATAGCTCCGGGTCTTAGGCAGTACGTAGAAGAGTCTAGTCCTGAGCCAGTCTCAGACCCAGAACCCATGCCAGCCCACGAAGTCATTGTCTTAGATTCCCCCGCAGAAGCTCCGGGGCCGATGGTCGTGACCATGGATTCCTCTCCTAGCTCGGGGGGTAGGATCCCTCATGATATATGTTTTTGAATTCTATTTTCTCTTTATGTTCTTGCATAAATGCTAACTTGAATACTAATGTTGCCTTTGTTTTGCCAGAAGAGATGTCTCAGCCCGGGAACAAGGATTTGCGAGCTAGGTTCACCGGAGGGAAGTCCTCCGCCGGGACCTCCGGGCCCATGGTGAAGAAGCTCCGGGTGGCAAAGAAGGCCGCTGGGACACCAACCAAGTCCCCTGCAAAGGGGAAAGACCAGACCCCAGCTGCCCTAGCAAAGGTGCCTCCACCTCCTACAGCAATGGAGAAGATGCCCCTGCCCCCTCCACGAGCTCCCACCTTCGTTCGGGATATGGAGATGGAGCCCGAGACTTTGGCAGCTGCCGCCACCGAGGTGCGTATTCCGGTGGACCCCCAGGCCCTGGAGAAAATTCCTGATGTCTTTCGGGGGACGGAGTACGAGACGGCGACCTGCACCATCGACCACTTCTACGGGGCCACTGAAAGGGACCTGCGGGCAATCGAGACAAGGAGCCCAGAGAGCGTGATGGAGTCTTCACTGGGAATGGCTCTAACGGTAAGCTAGCTTTGCTCTTTTATACTTTGGTTACCATGCTTTGTCTTGTCTTTTTTTTTTTTCTAAGGCAGTTGCCTCTTTCTTTTGTAGGGCGCTCTAGCTCTTCTCTGGAGCATATCCAGGTCTAAGGCTCGGCTCGAGGACATGAGGGGCGAGCACCAGCCGGTTTTGGCCGCCCATCAAACAACCTTGGCCGCCCTGCAGGCGGCCCAACAGCAGGAAAAAGAGGCCAAGGATGCCTTGACGGCCGCGCGGGCTGAGCTGGACGCAGCCCGTCCTAAGCTTCAAGAGGCCAAGGCTACCAAGGCCGCCCTTGCTGCCACGGTGGCCGAGTTGGACTCTGCGAAGACTGGAGCTGAGGAGGCCAAGGCCGCCTTGGCAGCAGAGAAGGCAGCTTCCAGCTCCGCCATGGAGGACATGCTCTACCATTGTTGGGTCTTCAACTCGGACGGCGACTTCTCCTTTTTAGGAGCGGACTGGGAGGACTTCCGGGAAGGGTTCAAAGCTCGCCTCCAGCAAGAGGCGCCTTCTGAGACTAGGGAGGCCTCCACAGTGGCCGAGCAGGAGGGCAAGACGGCGACCTCCACGGAGCAGCCCGGTGGAGCCTAGGGCCTTTCATTTTTTCTTTTTACATATATATATGTATATTTTTTTTTCGTAACTTTGTATGAGGTTTTTTCACCTCGAGACATTTGGTTTTAGTCAATTTTTTATTCTATGCACCTTAGTTTGCTTTTCTTTTTCGTGGTGCCATGATTGATGCTCTTATATTTTTCTGGGAAAAACATATTAACCAATCTCGATCCAATTTTTAAGACAAATCCTAGTTGAATCCCGGACCTCGTTTTAAAAACTTAGTTCGCGTTAATTCTTTGACTAATATCTTGTGCTTTTTAAGAAAAACACTGATTAATCAATTTGAATCAACTTCTAAGTTTTAGGACCTGGTTATGTCCAGGACGTTATTTTGAAAACTTAGTTCGCGTTAATTCTTTGACTAATGTCTTGTGCTTTTTAAGAAAAACACTGATTAATCAATTTGAATCAACTTCTAAGTTTTAGGACCTGGTTATGTCGAGGACGTTATTTTGAAAACTTAGTTTGCGTTAATTCTTTGACTAATGTCTTGTGCTTTTTAAGAAAAACACTGATTAATCAATTTGAATCAACTTCTAAGTTTTAGGACCTGGTTATGTCCATGACGTTATTTTGAAAACTTAGTTCGCGTTAATTCTTTGACTAATGTCTTGTGCTTTTTAAGAAAAACACTGATTAATCAATTTGAATCAACTTCTAAGTTTTAGGACCTGGTTATGTCCATGACGTTATTTTGAAAACTTGGTTCGCGTTAATTCTTTGACTAATGTCTTGTGCTTTTTAAGAAAAACACTGATTAATTAATTTGAATATACTTCTAAGTTTTAGGACCTGGTTATATCCAGGATAGGACTTAGTTTGTGTTAATCCTTCATCAATATGTCGTGTTTTTTAAGAAAAACATCGACCAATCGATTTGAATCAACTTCCAAGTCTTTAAGGCGACCTGGTTATATTAGCCAGGTACCATATGCCCCCCAAGTAATTAGGAAAGGGTCTTTTGTGGTTACTTGAGATTACATTTGCAAATATACACAATAATGAAAGAAGATTTAATTCTCATTTCTTAATACATAAGAAATGGCCTTTCTGAGTAAGCCTTACAAGGGTGTCATTGATAATACTTCTTCAAGTGGATGGCGTTCTAAGCTCGTGGGACCGCTTCTCCATTAAGCCGGGCTAACTTGTAGGTTCCTTCCTTTATGACTTCGGCTATTTGATAAGGCCCTTCCCAGTTCGATCCCAGTACTCCATCTTTGGGATCCTTATCGGCAAAGAAGATTCTCCTGAGGACCAGGTCGCCAATGCTAAAAGCGCGTTTTCGGACCCTTGAGTTGAAATAACGCATAATTTTTTGCTAGTAATGCGCGAGCTGGAGCTGTGACTCTTTTCGCCTTTCATCAATCAGGTCGAGGGATGAGCAAAGTAGTTCATGATTACGATCCTGGTCATATGCCTGGACTCTATGAGAATATACCTTTAACTCAACAGGAAGGACCGCCTTGCTCCCAAAAGCCAGGGAGAAAGGAGTATGCCCCATAGAGGTTCGATGCGAGGTCCGGTATGCCCACAGTACCTGAGGGAGCTGTTCTGGCCAGACCCCTTTGGCTTCATCCAACCTCTTCTTAAGGCTCGCCTTTAGTGTCTTATTGATAGCCTCGACCTGGCCGTTCGCCTGAGGATAGGCCACGGAGGAGAAACTTTTCATGATGCCGTACCTTTCACAAAATTCAGTGAAGAGGTCGCTGTCGAACTGAGTCCCATTATCGGATACAATTTTCTTCGGCAGCCTGAACTGGCAGATAATGCTCTTGACTACGAAGTCGAGGACTTTCTTGGAGGTGATCGTTGCCAAAGGCTCTGCCTCAGCCCACTTTGTGAAGTAGTCGATAGCCACCACGATGTAGCAGATGCCGCCCTTTCCAGTAGGGAGGGCGCCAACCAAGTCGATTCCCCAAACTGCAAATGGCCATGGGGAGGAGATCATCTTCAGCTCGACTGGGGGAGCTCGGGCAACTGTGGCGAATCGCTGGCACTTGTCGCATTTCTTGACATACGAGATCGAGTCCTTTGATAGAGTGGGCCAGTAATACCCTTGCCTTAAGACTTTTAGGGCCAAGCTTTGCCCCCCAGTGTGATCCCCGCAAAAACCCTCACGCACTTCCTGCAAGATTGCCTTCGCCTCGCCTGGCAGAACACATCGCAAGAGGGTTAGGGAATGCCCACGTCGGTACAACATCCCATCTATCACCGTATACCTTGGGGCCTGGTACAGTACCCGCCGTGCGTCATTACGTCCCTCGGGTAACTTTCCTTCGGTGAGGTACTCGAGGATGGGAGTCATCCAAGTCGGTCTGGCGTCAATTATCTCGACCTCCGCCCCAACCTCTTTTATACTTGGTTTTTCCAGGAATTCCACCGGTACTAACCCCAGCGTCTCCATCTCCCCGGAGGTAGCGAGCTTGGCGAGGGCATCTGCGTTAGCGTTTTGCTCTCGAGGTATCTGCTCGATTGAGCCTCGTTCAAATGCGGACAGCTCGGCTTTTACCTTGGCTAGGTAAGCAGCCATCCTGGCTCCTCGTGCTTGATATTCACTTAGCACCTGGTTTACCACGAGCTCGGAATCGCTGAAGCACTGAACGAAACTGGCCTTCAGCTCCTGGGCTACCCTTAGTCCGGCAAGCAAAGCTTCGTATTCAGCCTCGTTGTTGGAGGCCTTGAATCCGAATCTCAACGCCGAGTGGAATCTATGCCCTTCAGGGGATATCAAAATGATTCCAGCCCCGGAGCCATTCTCATTGGATGAGCCATCCATGAAGATCTTCCATGACGCCTGGGTTGAGGTGACCTGGGGTGACCCTTCCACAGGATCCTCCCTGAATCCTGCGCACTCTGCCACAAAATCGACCAGAGCCTGACTCTTTATGGCAGTTCAGGGGGTGTACAAAATTTCGAACTGACTGAGTTCGATAGCCCACTTTAACAGGCGTCCTGATGCTTCAGGTTTTTGCAAAACCTGCCTTAAAGGCTGATCGGTCATGACGTGTATTGAGTGGGACTGGAAATACGGCCTGAGCTTTTGGGAGGCCGTGATAAGACAGAACGCCAATTTTTCCATCAACGGGTATCGAGATTTAGCCCCGAGAAGTCTCTTGCTGATGTAGTAGACCGGTTTCTGAACCCGGTCTTCTTCTCAGACCAATATGGCACTAGCTGCATCCTCTGTGACAGCTAGGTAGAGGAAAAGGGGCTCTCCTGCCTTTGGTTTGGACAATACGGGCGGCTTGGCTAGATGTGCCTTCAGGTCGAGGAAAGCACCCTCACACTCCTTGGTCCATTCGAACTTCTTATTTCCTCGGAGCAGGTTGTAGAATGGCAGGCACTTGCCGGTGGATTTTGAAATAAACCGATTTAGGGGTGCCACCCTTCCTGTCAGGCCTTGGATGTCTTTACGCAACCTAGGTGAGGGAAGCTCGAGCAATGACCTGATCTTATCGGGGTTAGCCTCGATTCCTCTAGTGTTGACAATGAAACCCAGGAATTTTCTAGACGCGACCCCGAAAGTGCACTTCTGAGGGTTAAGCCTCATGCCGTATTCTCTTAGTATCTTGAAGCATTCTTTCAGGTCGGAAGCATGGTTATCGGCAGTCTTTGACTTGACCAGCATGTCATCAACATACACTTCCATGTTCTTCCCGATCTGGTTGGCGAACATTCTATTCACTAATCTCTGGTATGTAGCACCGGCGTTCTTCAGCCCGAATGGCATGACCTTGTAACAATAGACGTTAGTCGGGGTCATGAAGCTGGTGTGCTCTTGGTCCGCCAGATTCATGGCAATTTGATTATAGCCTGAGTACGCATCCATAAAGGACATGAGCTCGTGCCCCGTCGTGGCATCCACCAATTGGTCAATCCTTGGCAAGGGAAAGCAATCTTTGGGGCAGGCTTTATTCAGGTCAGAGAAACCGATGCAGGTCCTCCATTTCCCATTGGGCTTCGGGACCAGCACGGGGTTGGCGACCCAAATCGGAAACTTGGCTTCACGGATAAAGCCGCATTTCTTGAGCCGAGCTACTTCTTCTTCTAAGGCCTCAACCCGAGTTGTTCCCAGGCGCCTCTACTTCTAGGACTTTGCAGGAATGCTCTTATCCAAATGAAGGGTGTGCATGATGACATTTGGACTGAATGTGACCATGCAAACACATCCAGGTTATCCTGCAGAAATTTGATCAGCTCCGCTTTCCTCTTGCCACAGAGGTTTTTCCCGAGCTTGACCATCCGTGAAGGATTTTGTGGATCGATGTTTACTTCCTCGAGCTCTTCAATAGCTTGGAGCTCGGACTTGTCCTCGCCTATTCGGGGGTCAATATCCTCACTTAGGACGATACTTTCCCCCTCGGCGCTCTGAGGTTTTTCAATCTCAGGATTAGTCAAAGGTTCCTGAGATTCCTCTCCTCCACCTTGGATGGCCATCGTTAGCTGCCCGGGTTTCGATTTTCCCTTCATGGAAATGCTGTAGCATTCCCTGGCAGCAAGATGATCGCCACGGACCGTGCATATCCCCGTGGAAGAAGGGAATTTCAGCGCAAGGTGGCAAACGGAGGTGATGGTCTCAAAAGCTATAAGTGTAGGTCGGCCCAAAATGGCATTGTATGCCACGGGGCAGTCGATGACCACGAACTCAAGGAGTTTTGAGACTGTCCGAGGTCCCTCTCCTAAGGTGATCACCAGCTCGATCGTCCCTATAGCCGCTGATCCTTCTCCCGAAAAACCATACAGCATCATGGAGGTCGCCTTCAGCTCGGCGACAGTCAAACCCATCTTCTCCAGCGTGGACCGGAATAGAAGGTTTACCGAGTCCCATTATCGATCAGCACTCTCCTAACCCTCCGATTAGCGAGCTGCACTACTACGACCAGAGGGTCGTTATGAGGGAACTGAACATGGCGAACATCTTCTTCCATAAAAATGATTGGTTGCCTCTCCAATCGCTGTTGCTTTGGCAGATGCTGCTCGAGGACGAACTCTACTCCATTATGCACCTTGAGTTCGTTTACGTACCTCTTTTGGGCACCCCTGCTCGTGCCAGCCAAATGTGGACCTCCCGAGATTATGGATGTCTCTCCTCCTATCACTGGAGGAGGGACGTCTTGATCTACCCGAGACCCGGGCTGACTGGCCGGGACTTCCGGAGCAGGTCGGCTTGTTGGAACCCTGTTCCGCGCATACTGAGCCAAGGGGTCGGCTCTGATGAGAGTTTCGATCTCATCTTTCAAATGTCTACAATCATCAGTATTGTGGCCAACGTCATTGTGGAAACGACAAAACTTGGAGGTGTCTCTCTTCCCCTTCTGGTGCTTTAACGGCTCCGGCTTCTTCCAGGGGAGGCGAGCAGAGTTTGCTAGGAAGATGTTCTCCCTAGAGTGGGTGAGATCTGTATAAGTCACGTAGACTGGCTTAAATTTTTCTTTGGGCCATGCTGGTTGCCCTCGTCGTTCCCCTTTCTCTTGCCTCCACCGAACTGGTTATTCTGTGTAATGTTCTAGGTCGCAGTCACGACCTCCGTTCCCACTCCAGCAGGCTGCTCAAGGACCTGGCTGGTTCCTGCAGCTGAGGCTTGGGCCACCTCCAAGTTGATCCACCCTTGGGCCCTATTTAGGAATTCGTTTACTGAGCTGACTCCCTTCCTTTGTATTTCATTCTAGAGTCCCCCTCCGACGAGGATTCCAGTTCTCAAAGCCATGAGCTTGGAACTGTCATCTGCGTCCCTGGCCCGAGCGGCGACGTTCGCGAACCTGCTCAGGTAAGCCTTCAGAGGCTCGTTGAGTTGTTGCCTCACGTTAGCCAGGGAGTCGGCCTTGACGCGGGCAGCCTGGGAGGCTCAGAATGCCCTTTTGAAGTCAGCAGAGAAAGTTTTCCAGGAGCTGATTGATTGCTTTGTTTGAACCACTGTCTGGCTGGCCCAGTCAATGTGGAGGGAAATATCAGACACCTCAACTCGGGGCCAATGTTGTGGGCCATCATCAGGGTATTGAACATCCCTAGATGATCCGACGGATTTCCGTCTCCGTTGAATTTGGATAGGTGCGGCATAAAGAAATCGGGCGGGTATGCCGTTGCTGCTATGTTGGGGGCGAAGAGCTCAAGCTCTTCCCCCGAATCATATTCGTCTTTCTCTTTCTCCGATAGGAGCTTCCTCATTAGCTCCTCCATCTGAGCCAGGCGCTCAAGGGTTTTGTTTTGATTTCCTTGGTTACTCCGGGGCTGTTCAACAGCTCCGGATCCATTGTATACGTTTGGTGGGTTATTGCTCCTCCTATCTTGAGATAGGTTATTTGGGACATTCCCGCCGTTACGTACCTCGGACAGGTCCCCCCCTGAGCGAGCATGGCTGCCACCTCCTACCGGGTCCTCCCTGTGAGAGTTAAGGCGATCTCGTAGGTCACCCCTCGGGGTGGCTCGAGGACTTTGTGCCAAGCTTAAGCGTTGGCGCAAGTCTCCACTAGAAAGGTCACTCCGGCGACTTCCGGTCCAGCAGCTCCCGTTAGAGAAGCTCAGAGTCCGCCTTTGGGGGTGAGGATCCGGGCTTCCTCTGGGCGCCCTGCTACGATGGGAAGGTCCTGCGGATGGCGGGTTTCTCCTGTTGCTTCCATAAGCTGGAATATCTCGGATAGGCCGAGGAGGAGACGGATATCTTATCGGTGAAGGAGGATGCCTGACCGGGGATGCAATCCTGGTTCCGTCAGGGCGGATCAGGTTTGGTGGGGGCCTTTCGACCCTGCCAACTTGCGGGCCTTGCGCCTGGTGATTTGGACGAGGCGCAGGACGGCTGGCCGGGTCGGGTTGGTGCTGTGAGCCCTCCCCGGATCTCCTTCTAGAATTCCCTCGAGCCCTCCTGGGCGCGCTCGAGGCTGGCTGTGAGCTGGGAGTTGAAGTTCGGACCGAGCGGCTATACTGTTGTTCGGCTCTAGGTATTTCTTCGAAGTTTGCTTCTCGGCGGTGCGATGAGGGAGTAGAGTTGGACGTCGGAGGTCTGACCGAGCGGCTAGGCCTGGACCGATTACCCCGGCGGGACTTACGAGTCTCGCCTTGCCTCTTTCTGACATTAGCGTCGGTTGTAAGAGGGGGTAGTCGGGCCAACACCTCCTTAATCTGCTGATTAGCTTTCGCTAGTTGACTCCTTAGCTGAGCATTCTCCATCTCTACCTATGTGTAAAAATCTGGGTTTGGATTAGGTGGCCGGGGTGCCGAACTTCCAGTGTCATCCTCGCCTGTTGGCTGCTTGCCCGGCCGCTGTTGAACTTCAAGGTCTCACTCACCGGAAATGGCGGCATGATGAGCCTCCGGCCCATCATGTTGTTCCACCTCGTTACCGTGTCTTGATCGAGTGGTCACCATAGTTGGATGTTTGCGATAGCACCAATCTGACTAGCTCTCAATGAAAGCACCAAACTGTTGACGCAGTTCTTCGCCAACAGGTAATTAAGAAAATAAGAGAAAGAGATCAGTGCTTAATAATGAACCAAAATAGATAAATGATCTTTAAAATGGACTGATGACACAACTACGTTTTTAGGTGGTTCAAAGGTTAAAATCCTTCTACTCCACCAGCCATTATTATTGCTATATGTCTGGTATTCTTTATAGGGTATTTCCTTACACAATAGAATCCAACCCTTTGCAACTCCCAGGGTCTCCATATTTATAGGAGAGGGCACCTGGGAGTTGGTAAGGGGGGTCATCCCGTGACCCTCTTACCCATCATGTCACTTCTGTGACACTCATGATTAATTCCTAAAACCTGACAAATGAAGTGTGGTCTAATCAACAGGCAAGGGGGATAATGGGCCGCACAGCCCAACCCAGTCGTGGGTGCTTGAATACGCACGTTCATGCTACGTGTCCGAGAATTCAGGGATATATCAGACACATGATGTCTCATATATGCATGTTTACATTGCGTGGTTGACTTTATAAGGGGTCACGGCTTCCACCTCCATCTCGTGCCCCGAGCTGGATGCCTTCCTGACCTGCGGTCTTTATCTTCCTGTCTCGGCCCTTAAATAATCTTGGCGAACCTTTGGCTACCTCGAGCTAAAGAGGTAGGACCTGACGACAGCAGCTCCGGTCATGTGGTATCCACGTGGCTGATATAATTAGGCCATATCTCAGCTCGCTAATAGCCCGTGGAAAATCAGGGCGTACATGAAGTTATTATGAACTCTTGTTTATGACATATGAGTTATTTAATTCACTAATTATGATTTGTCAAAATGATCAAGCTGAAAACTTTTGTTTTGGGAACTCATTGATGTAAATGGCTGGAGACATAATATACAGATACCTTTCCGAGAGAAATTGAATAATGGTTATCTGAAGGGTTAGCTTTTGGAACTGAAAGGTTATTGAGCTCAAATTCATAAATGAGTTAATGAATTAACATTCACTAGTAAAGTTAATGGTACTTAAGGAAACAAGATATAACTAAAGATGTTAAACGGTAATTAATTCCTACTTTAATTATGAACCATTAATAGAAGATTGAATTATATGTAGTGATTAAATCGGTGGACACTTTTTATACTTAAAAGTACTAAATAAATAAATGTCTATAATTACAAAAGTGAAGTCTCATATTTTTAGTGTAATAATATTGAGATTAATACATTAAGGTTATTATATTAAAGAGTTTTAATTAATAATATAAATTTATTGAAGCTTGAAATTATAGGTCATTAGGTCTTCGAGATGGCTTTATCAACACTATTCAATGTCAGAGTTGAAATTGGGAAAAATCAGGAAAAATGATATATTTGGAAGAAATTTGTTCTTCAAGGTCAAATATGTAAATGAGACAAATTATTTAATTAATATATTAAAATTTGAAATTAGTATTTTAAAGGTATTTTTGAAAATAATTTTTTTAAATAAAATGGCATATGAATAATTAATATAATTAATTAGTTTTTATTTATTTAAATAATGTGAAAAAAATATTTCTAATAATTCAAATTGGTTTGAACTTGAAATGATATTTATTATTTAATTAATCTGATAAGATAAGTTATCAGGATGAAAATAATATTCTAGAGAGAAAATTCTAAGCTTTTCACAGAGAGAAAAATATATCGTAATATTTTTCCTATCCTTGAAAATTGTCTCAGATCTAATATTCCAAGATCTCATGAGTTAAATACATTTTGTGAATTAGAAATTTTCCTACCATTACTCTACATGTCCACATACGTCTTGAGGTGTAGAGATACATCTTGGAAGATGTTGGTCTTAGTATTCACAATGTTGTTTTGCATTGAATGTTTGTTGGAGGTACTAAAAGATAGCTAGGATTCTTGATAGTTCCACATGTGGTAAATATTTATCTTTTTCTTTCTCTTTGATTAGTGTTTTGCATATTGATGGATCCAGATGATTTAAATAAATTTTTTTGAAATCTATGGGCCCACCATCCCATGCTTTCTGCCACTACAAGAAAAAACAGTATTCATAACACTTAAAAACGGCTAACCGGGAGTATTGATAACGCTTCTGAAAATGCTAACATAGCCCCTGTTATTAAAAGTCCTATCTTTTCTATAACAGTATTTGAATGTTATGTTCGATGTTATCTTAAACTATTCAATAACACATTTTTAGTTGCTATAATATTCAAATAATAACATTTAGTTAGAGTATTTGATTATAAATTTGATGTTTAATCTTATACTTTTTGCACAACACTTTTCAACGGTTATATTTGATTATTTTGATAACATTTTTAGTTTGTTATATTATATAAATCATAACGATTTGTTACGCTTATAATATGTTTCTAAATCATAACATATTAAAAGTCTAGTAATAAAATTTTGTTACTTTAGTGTGGATAATATATTTTAAATTTTATTTTGATAAGTATACTTACAAGGTTGTTTTTTTAATTAAAATATTTTTATTATTGTATTTTGATAAAAAAAAATCAAAATTAATCATAAAATGTAATTCTCAATAGATTGATAAACCATAAATATTAAATTAAACAATAACTAATTCAAATCATGAATGTGTATACTTCATGAGATCTTAGTTCTAACTTTAAGTTTAAAAGCTTAACATAATAAAATTTTATAATCTTGAACATTTTTTACTTCAAAAAACGAAAAACAGAAAATTACAAGATACACAAAAGTAAATTATGCATGAAACTTGCTCCATCCTTCAATTCATCATCCTTTGTGCACTTGTCTTTGTTGTGAGTCCATTTGCTTAGCTACAACAAAATTTAAATAATTAATGCTTCAACTTAAAGTTAATAGTAAACTAACAAAGTACATAAAAAAAGTTGATTCATTATGCTCTTTGTTGATGCGGTTCTTCGCCAACGGGTAATTAAGAAAAGAAGAGAAAGGGATTAGTGCTTAGGTTGAACTGAAATAGATGAATGATCTTAGAAATGAAATGGTGACTCAAAATACGTTTTTTAAGTGGTTCAAAGGTTAAAATCCTTCTACTCCACTAGTCAATATTATTGCTATATACTGGGTATTTGATTACAGGATATTTCTTACAATATAGAATCCAACCCCCCTTAACTCCCAAGGTCTCCATATTTATAGGAGAAGGCACCTGGGAGTTGGTAAGAAGGTCATCCCGTGACCTTCTTACCTATCATGTCAACTCTGTGACATTCATGATTAATTCCTAAACCTAATACATTAGTGTGGTCAAATCAATAGGTAAGGGGATAATGGGCCGCACGGCCCAACCCAGTCGTGGGTGTCTGAATACGCACGTTCTTGCTGCGTGTCCGAGAAGTCAAGGGTATATCAGACACGTGATGTCTGATATATGCACGTTTATCTTGCGTGATTGACTTTATAAAAGGTCACAGCCTCCAACTCCAGCTCGTACAACGAGCTGGATGCTTCCCTCGACCTGTGGTCCTTAGAGCCCAGGCCCAATCCTTAAGCAATCTTGGCGAACCCTTAGGTTACCTCAAGCTAAGGAGGCAGGACCTTATGATGGCAGCTCCGGTCTTGGGGATGTCCACGTGGTAGTCATGATTAGGCCGTATCTCAGCTCGCTAATCAGCCCGTGGGAAAATCAGGGCGTACACTCTTGTTTCCATTGTGACATCGGCTTGCTCAACCACATAGGAAATTAAATGATTAATACTCCTCTACCATACAATGTGAAAAATACTCCTCTACCTAGATATTTACAATCTTGAAACACAAACAAACTCACACTCCCCCAAACAACCTATAATATAGTTGCCATAAAGTTTAAATAGCTATATGTAATCTTCCCTGTCTCATAAATACTCAACACAGTCCAAAGGAACTAAATTGCATCAACTAAACCAAACATACCAAATTCTTAATTAGAAACTTAGATCAAATACATTGATTTTGGCCAAATCTAGCAACACTTTATAAATATATATTGATATAGTAATGATACATTGATTATGTGATACTAAATTGAAATCTCCATAAAAAATACCTCACAGAGATGTTCTTGCCTGGGTTCTTCCTTCCAGCAGAGGAGATACTGATGTGACTTGTGTGAGGAAGACAGAGCACCATGACTCGCACCGCTATGACTCGTACCAACATGCTCCAACGACTCAACGGAATGGAGAGAGTGCTCCACCGGTGTGGTGTGCTCCAGCGGCTTCTGTTAAGCAGAGAGAGTCGGGAGCCTAAGTGTGAAAGAGAGTGAGTGAAGGAGCGATAGATTCGAGACTAAGCATGAGGAGAGAGAGGCAAAGAGGCAGCAGTGGTTTAGGGAGCTGGTTTGGGTATATTAGGATTTAGGGATTTAAGGAGAGCTAAGAGGAATCAAAGAAATTTCTGTCTTTAATTGTTTTTTTTTTCTTTAGCTGATATTAAAACAGTTATAAAGAAAGAGATGACAAAATATAATATTCTCTAGCTGCATTGTAAATTGAAATAGAATGTATGTTAGTTTAGTGAATCCAATAGATAGTATTTATGTTACTTTGACTTAAATGCCTCTTTATTAGATAGCTCATACTCAAATGCTCCAAATTTGAATGCATAATAAAACACACATAGCCACAACTTTGAATTTCAAACTCAAACCATTTCGAGAGAGATTAATATACATGAAAGTATGAATTGTGTGTATATATATATATATATAAATATAGTATAATGTTTCACTAGAGTTACAGCAACAACAACAAATGATTGTTTCAGCACAGAAATACCTGAAGAAATCTGATTTTTTTATGTTATCAAACATATCACTTTCAGCAGAAAAATAGAAAAGGAGAAATAGAGAAAAAGGGGAACTTAAAAGTACCATAAAACAATGAGCAATTAGTTTAACTTCAACATTAAATAAGGAGAAAAAGGCTCAAAAATCCCCTGACCACATAATAGAGTTTCTAAACATGTACAAACAATATCCACTAGGGCAGCGAGGGTGGATGTTTCTAAGAAAAAAAAAAGAACAAACCGGAAGGTCTCTCTATTCTCTTTGCAGATGGCCTGTGATTTAGAACTGGTTTCCCACTTGGTTGCTACGAAAGGGGGAAAAATAGAATAAACATGGATAAGAGAGAGTATATAGAATAAACAAAGAACCTGTCAAAGTAGTAGGCATATCAGTATCTCCCATGCCTTTACTTTAAAAAATAACAGTACATGGTATCAATGGAAGTGAGCTGAAAAATTCACCACCAACCATCTGTAATGAGCTAATAATACCATATTCTCATATGAGAGTTATAAATGCTAACTTCACCCTACACTACTTGCAAGAGCTTAAGATCATACCTCAATGGGAGTAAGCATCTTCTTTTCACTGATCTTGTCGTATTTCTGTTTTTTCGTACCTGCTTTTAATCCCTGCCAAGGAAGACTAGTAAAGAAAATAAAATAAGTAAATAATATGGTGAAACAGAGCAATGAAAAAAATGACCACCATCACAGGCTAGCTTTGATTAGTTTACAAGAGCTCTATCCAGTCCAAAGCCAAATGACGGACGCATTTATCCAATCCATCATGTCTTTATAATAAAATATTTACCATAAAATGAAGGGAGTTTGAATACTCTTTCACACATATCCACAACAACCCCTTGCTGCACACGGAAGATTCTAGACCTTGACAACATTGCTTTTCCTTTGCCAATATATAGCCCATTTCTTTCAGAATGATAAGGATCTGCTTTTACCAATAGAGCAAAATTCGTCAACCAAACATTAAATTATCTTCATACAAAAAAAAAAACACAGGATAATTGAATTTCTACCTATGTGTGACTGCTAATATAAAGCACACGAGATGATGTTTCGATTGTCATTACATTACTTAAGCATGCTAATATAAATGACTGCAAAGTGGTAGTAATAGTAATAATAATTGTTATTATGTTATTATAATTAAAAAGAGAGAGAGATAGAGAATAAAGGTAGTAACTTTGAAATTAATGCATTCAAGAATGGATGTAAATGGCAAACTAATCATATCAAGTTTGAAGAGGTCCATGCCATATTCAGTGTCACCAAAGCCATATCTTTAACATCACATTTCAACTACTCATTTCTCAAGAAAAAAACAGCTAGTAGTTCTAACAATCATAATATAAATTCAGAAACTTGAGAAGTAAAACTCCTTATACAAATATTTCAATCAGATGTTTCCATAGAAATCCTTATTTTACTTAATAATGTTGATAAACTGATGGAAAGGAAACTAACCTGAGCACCTCGAACAACTACCTCCTTCGGAGGCTTGCCATCTACATAACCATAATCAATTACATGTGGTCCTGACCCCTTGACAAACAGAACATAGTCTAACCTTGGAAACTCACACTTCGAGCACAATAAAAGTTAAAGAAACCAATATATATCTTAAATAAAAAATAACCACAATCATCAAATTCAACAAAAATCAGCAAGCATGAGCATATATATTAAACCAACAACAAAAAGATTTCTTGAAACTTCTTAATCCCCCTTGCCATAAAAAGATTAAAGAAAACATATTTTTTAAACACAATATTAAACATCATGCTAATTGATACACTAAGCCCAACAACTCAAATTAGTTAGTATTATGAGTATTAGACCAACAACAATACAACGAGGACCGCCAAAATACTCACTATTTCAATGCACAAAGCTAATAGAACGAACATCAAGACAAGTCAGCCTATAATCAATAAAACTTACTGGAATAACCAATACACCAAAAGGACGACCAAATAATTGAAAATATGATGTGTAGATGATTACTGTATCAAAAATAAAATCAGATTTAATACATGAAAAATAATTTATTTTAAAAGAGAAATTAAATATGATTTGGGATAATAAATAATACATGGAATCAATTAACATAGTCCAAGAAGCAAGCTGTCATCTAGCTCATTCACAAGGCAAAGCTTAGAAATTCATTTATATGGAAAATCATGACTATCAAAGTTGTTGTGAAGTGTATTAAAGAACCAAGCAATGTTGAATAATTTGTTTTTCTTGTAAAGATTTAGTCCTCTCTTATATATAGAAAGACAAAGCTATGGCTAAAAATTGGTTCATTAATAATATTAAACTCAAGAAGCCTTATTCAATACAGTTGATATTTTATAACACAATACAAAGCTGGTATATGCATATAACAAAATATTTAGAGCAACATAACTAACAGAATCCTATTTGAGCTTGCAAAAATATCTCATCATCAAGTTATGCTTTGATGGAAAGAGTTTTTGGTAAAAGTACACGTACAAGTATCTCATCATCAAGATATGAGATCATGAATAATCTCTGGAAAGTTCCACCTGCGTGCATAAGATGAAATGCTTAGGATATTTTCACATTTTATAGTAATAACCTAGTGAGTCAGCAGGGAAAAGTAAACGAAAGCATGATTCAATTCTCATTGAAAATTGATACTTAAAAATCTCTCTTAAAATATAATCATATGGCACCTCATATTTCTAATTACCACATTTTTAATGTTTTTTTTCCTCATTGGTGGTAGGTACTGTAAGGAAACTTAGTGACTGAATGAATAGAATCAATTCTCATTAATGAAGTAATGATACAAAAGAGAATATATACAGAATAGACCAAAACTAATAAAGTAACTAATCTGCAAAATATCAATAATTAGTTACAATGAACAACTAACTAACCAAAACAGTTAGTAGCTATAAAAATCGGCCTAACAGGTACCACATTTTAATGATCTTTTGCATCTTTCTAGGGAATATTATAATGATCAAGTGTAATCAAAGGTGAGTATAAAAAGTATCCTCAGCAGTCAACACTTAATGATCCTTTGGCAAATTTCAAAATTTCAGTTACTAATAGTTATCTTAGCTACTCTAATAGCTCAGGTCATTTGTGTTATAAAGAACTATGTAAAAGCAACTGAAGATAAAACTCCAGGGAACTGCAAATGTCAAGACGTTTGGGTGTTATAAAAGAGCTATATAAAGGAAATCTGGAAGATAATAAAACCCCAGGAAACTGCAAATGTCAAGTGCAGGATACTAACTCGCCAAAGGCTGATTACTTTTTTCTTATGCAAGCAAGAATGGTAATGCAAAAGTTAATAGGCTGAAAGGACAGGGTTCTGTCCCATACAACAGTTGTTTCCAAGACAAAGAACAAGCAATATCTAACCAAACACTTTTTGACAACATATTAAAACAGTGATTATAGGTAGGTACTAACTCAAATTTTTAAGGTTTAAAAATGGTCAATAAAGCATAAATTTTTCTTACTCAAAGGAACTCTCAGACCACCAGTGAAAGCATCCCTAACAGGTACAGGAAGTCGCTGTATTGTGTTTGCTGCCTGACCAAGTGCACCTTTAAGCTGTTCTGGCACCGTTTCTTCAATAACCTTTGGTGTCTCAAAAACCCCTCCTGCGTATTCCTCTCTCATTCGAAGTGGTCCTTCAACAGTCAATTTTGTTGACAGAGTAAACTTTGTTTCTATCTGCACTCAAACAAACATAATAAATGCCCTTTAAAAAGAAAGATATTTGCAGCTATGTGCTGATGAAGTTATCAAAGCATACAAATCAAATCAGCATAAAGCCTCAAAACCCCCAGAATCCTTAAACTGAATAAATAAATAATCCCAAATTCAAAGCTCAAATACTAGGTCTTATCAACTACAATACACAAATTCTTAAAACTTGAGACTCACAGCAAGAAGAAGGGATTCTTTAGTGGATAGCCTCTCCATTTCATTTGGCGTAAGCAGTTGGAGCTCCTCCCTGTACAGCCTGATGGACCATTGCTCTGCAAGTCAATCTCCGTCGGAGTCGGCGGCGGAGCTTCTTCGGTCGGTGACGGGAAACATGGGGAGGGAAGTTGTGGTAGATGAGACGGAGGAAGACGACGAACAACAGGAACAGATTGTAGAGACAACAGATAGCTGGTACAAGACCGTGGTAGACCCACGAGTTGAGCCACGCCGTAGACCCACCGCCGCAAGCACCGTCGCACCCACGAGCGAGCCATGCCGTAGACCCATGAGTCGAGCCTCCCTGTCACACGACCCAAGCCGCAGGCCCCCATCACCTTGTTACACACCTACAACAACACAGAGAGAAAGAAAGAAAGATTGAATGAGCGAGAGAGAGTTACTGAGTGTGAGAGAGAAACAAAGGAGGCGTGAAGAGTTATTAGGGATTCAACCTTAGAGATTGCTCTTGTCTTTCATTTTTTTTTTTGAGATGACTCTTGTCTTTCATTTGGTGCCTGTGTATTTCATTTATCGCCTGTTTTCATTTCATTTAAGTAAAATGTTCGTGTCTTTTTCTATTAGCCGACAATAGCACTTTTTAAAATATGTGATATTTTAATGTAATATATGGGCATAATTATTGTAGTGTGCTGCGCATATGGTAAACCGATTACCAACATTTAGATAATATGTGTAACCATTGTTGAATAGTAAGAAACTTATGCGTGTTACATTTTTTTTTTTCAATTTTATTTTATTCATAAAATTATAATTTTAGAAAAAAGAAAAAGAAAAAACAGTAGGAATAGCTCACAATATTTTTATAAGAAAAAAGCTTATAAGTTGTTTTTATTCTTTTTGGCCAATGTTACAAAATCAACAATTACATTCATTTTAGCAAAAAATAAAAATAAAAAAGAGTTTATACATTTTTGTTATTGTATTTTGTCTTATTATCTGTTTGAACCACATGTTTTGACAAATTACTTTTTAGACCCTTAGTTTTATAAAATAGTTCAAATAGACCCATAAACCTGGTTTTGGTCAAATTTTTTTAAACTAAAATTAAATAATTCACCAAACTAACAATTTAAAATAAAATACAATCATTCTATTTAATAACTGTGTAGTCATATTCAAATTTTTTCTTCATCAGAATTGAGTTAAGAGGTGGGTTTATTTGAATAATTTCATAAAACATAGGGTCTAAAAAATAATTTGTCAAAATACAGGATCCAAATAGGTAATAAGACAAAATACAGTGTCCAAAAAGAAAAACAATTGAATTATTTAAAAAAAATTGAATTATCTAAAAACATTAATTAAATTAAAATGTAAGATTTTTATGTTATTTTTTTGGGCTTCCACGCCCTTCATATAATTTTTTTTTATAATTATATATATTGCAGTTATTTAGAACATTCTGCAAATTTATATGAAATTCTGAATAATTTACAATATCGAAAACCATATTCAAATAATAATTTATACACTCGTATAAAACAACAGAGTGTAACAAGATTTTGACCATTGTTTTTGACATGGTAAATTATTCAGAATTTTCTGAAAATTTATGAAATATTCTATAAAAAATATAATATATATGATCATAAAAAAATTGTATCGAAAATCTTCTTGGTATTGAAAACAAAATGGCCACACCACCTCTCTTTGAGGGTGTACCTTAAAGTTGACGTTTATTTATTTAAGAATGTGTCTCGCCATATTATTTTTAAGGGTGTTGCTATTTAATATTTTAAGGTGTTTAATACTACATAGGTGTCACTTTATGATTTAGTTAGCGATAAACCATAATATTTATTAAATTCAAATGAATAAAAATGTTAAAAAATTTCACTAATAACATTATACCACCTATTTATTGCAGCGTTGGACACAATACCCTCAGCAATTTCCTATTTTTAGTTAAAAAGAAAAAGAAGAACCTACTTTTCTTCGTTTGGACTCCCCCTCCCTCCCTCTTTTAAACCTCATTAAATCATCGCTTAATAACTTTCTCTTTTTCTCTTTCTTATTTTTTTTGTTTCACTTTCTCTCTCTAAAGCGAGAGAGAGAGAGAGAGAGTATTGAAGCACTATTTCCATCAAGGGCTTTCATAAAAAGGCGATAAAAGGAAAGAAAAACTCAAATCCTTCTCTCTGTTTTTCTCTCTCTTTCTATTCGAAACCCTAAGAACACAGTTGAGAGAGAGCAAGAAGAAGACGAAGATGGGCCAGAAGTCCCTGATCTACGCATTTGTGTCGAGGGGGACTGTTATTCTCTCCGAGTATACGGAATTCAGTGGCAATTTCAACTCCATAGCTTTCCAATGCCTCCAGAAGCTTCCTGCTGCGAACAATAAGTTCACTTACAACTGCGATGGCCACACCTTCAATTACCTCGTTGACAATGGCTACAGTCTGTTCTCGTTTTCCCTTCTCTTTCATTGCCTATTTTTTCTTCTTGTTTGGTTCCTTAGAAAATTCTTGGTAGAATGGAAAGATCGTACCCATACTTCTTTCGATGCGCCTAGTTGTTAGTACCGTTATTGGAATATATGTGTTTGAATCGGGTGATTCTGTATTGTTAAGATTCGTTTTATTGATTATCTTACTGTTGGGTCTTGCGATCTGGTCTGGCTTACTGTTTTCTCTCGCCTTTGATGCGAGGAAATGGCAGGTCTATGGGGGATGTAGATATTTTTGGGCTGTTGAGTTTTGAAATGTTTATTACTTTGTCTGATTCATTATGGGATACCGTGGAAATGAGATCGGAACCTTTAAAGAACTTTCTTTTTTGTTATTTAAAAAGATTTGTCATTTGAATTTTTTTTTAAAAAATCAATTGCAGAAATGATGATAATGACCAACCAATATGTACATAATGATTTTAGGAGCATAATTCTCCTAAGATGGAAATGAGAAGTGTATTGGTAGGAATATTATCTATCAAAGTGATTAGGCATTTTGTGCCTTCTCAACTACAAGTAAGATGTAATAGGTACAAGTAGAGATAGGATGTCATGCAAAGATGAGTTCATTTCAGCTACAATTAATAATTCTTGCATTTCTGCGCTCTAGTTGATGGCGCTAACACAGTGATTACTGATGAGTGTTTTGAAACCTATTGATAGTCAAGATTGGGCCTCTGATTTACTAATTAATGAATGTTCTTGAATTTGTAATATTGGCTAAATTATCACCATGGGTGTTGAAGTTATTTAGATGGCATGGACATTACTTGATGGAAGTGAAATGTGGTGTAGTTTAGTTTCTCTTTGGGTTATCAAGAGCTAACCTCGTAACAATATAGTATATATGTTTTGATCTTCTTAAATGTCGGTATTAGAATGGATGGTAATAATCCTACATTTTATAGACGCACATACATAGAAAAGGAAATTGAATGTTGAAGATAGAAAATGTATCGAGACGATAACGACCTAATCAGTGTTGCTTTTCAAAGTAGGCGGATTATAGCAGAAAATGATCAATTTAAGCAGAGTAAATTTGTTGGTATTCTACAACATATGTTCTTCATTGTACATGATATGTTTTACAATTTTCTGTTGGTTAGTTAAGATTCACAGTGTTAACAATCTTATTATTATAGTTCTTGTCGTTTTATTTCTTCACAAATCCATACCTATTTCTAGCAAGATTCATTTTGACCTTATATCATTTCTCTAGTTGAAATATATCTTTAATTGGTAATAACATTATAATTGAAAATATATTGTCCTAAATTATGTGCACTTGGATATATTCAAGAATGGATTATAAACTTCTATATTAGTGAGCATCTAAATTGTTGAAAGGACCTGGAAATTTTTGAAAATTGACTTAATAGTGATTGTTCTTAGTTTAAGTACACAATTAATTTGAATGGAATTTTTATATTACTTAAATAATGTTAATGTTCTAATCAAAGCTTGTTCATCTTGCAGCTTATTGTGTGGTTGCTGATGAATCTGTTGGAAGACAAGTACCTCTTGCTTTTCTTGAACGGATCAAGGATGATTTTGTGTCAAAATATGGTGGTGGCAAGGCAGCCACAGCACCTGCAAGCAGCCTTAACAAGGAATTTGGGTATTATATCCTTGTTTATATTATTTAAAAACCTAATTTTTTCATTAAAGTAAATGACATACTTGAGCTATTCATTGTAGACCAAAGTTGAAAGAACACATGCAGTACTGCGTGGATCATCCCGATGAGATAAACAAGCTTGCAAAGGTCAAGGCCCAGGTTTCGGAAGTTAAAGGTGTTATGATGGAGAATATTGAGAAGGTAGGCATGCAATTGTCCTTTAGATTAAATGGGTAGATGCTCCATGATATATATTCAATCCAGTTGCCTACTTTAACGCATTTGTGTTTACTTGATCGTTAAAAGGGTGTTTCCTTTAATTATGAGAATTTCAAACTTGACTTGAAAGTTTCAAAACATTATGCTAAATATTGAATAGTCCAAGAGCAAGGCATATTTGCATGAAATATGCTAGACTACCTGAAATATTATTAGTTTCTCTATATAGCGGATTCTTGTAAGATTTTAGCAGTACAACAATTTTTGAAAACATGATGGTTGATTTTTTCTACCATTGTGGTTTGTGCAGCCTACTTAACATACACTTATTTAAAAGTATACTACTTTATAAGATGTTAAAACTTAGTTAATCGGTATATTATTATGGGATAATCGACAAAATGACTTTTTTTTTTTTAGTCATTTTGCACTCGGGCCTAGTTTTGATAAAATTTTGCAAAATAGTCTTTGTCTAAAAATTCGACTGGCTGTTTAAATTTTTTGACCGTCTATCTGAATTTTTTGACCAGTCTGGAGTGTCATAGGTCATTTTTTGCGAAGAATTATCAAAATTAGTTCAGAGTACGAAATGACTTAAAAAAAAAATAGGGCATTTTGCCTAGGGATCCTACTACTACTACTACTAGATTGTTTTAAGTGAAAGTTTATTGAATGATCCCTAATCACAGTGAAAGTTTATTGCTGAAAGAAAAGTTCGTAAGAATGAAACTACTTGGTAGTTTTGTGGGCTATATTGTGTATTGGCTGTGTACATATGGGCATAGGAAATATAAAACAAAAGAAACATCAAAAGTTGTTTTTGACGAAGTGTGCTTTTGAGTTTTGAGGATTAGAGTAAAAGGAAAAAGGGCTAGTCCTGATAGCAAAGGTGATCCCATAGTCTTGATCTCCCTGGCCAACTAGTGAGGTAGTGTTTATAAATCAACTGAAGTTGGCAGGGCTTGAATGATCCACTAAAGCTTTAATGCTGGAGTGTAATTAAGTAATATGAATCAGATTTTATTATGGTTCAAAGCATATTCTTTTTTTAATCCTCAGTTTGATTACTTCTTGAAGCAGAACTGATAGAATTCTCAATAAATTTAGTCAATAGCATTCCTCCAATTTGTTTATAACAATTCTTCTATGCTTTTAAGACTTTGATTTATTTATATATATACTTCCCACCGGCTAAGAAATTGTTTATTTCTATGTCATGAAGAGGCCATTTTTATAGGAGTACCAAAGTGTTGTGTTTTTGCTAAAGGTGTGCTTCTTTGTTTCCGTAAAGGTTTATCGTCATAGTCCTGACACCTCTTCTTTTATATTTCGAATTGATGCAGGTGCTGGATAGAGGAGAAAAGATAGAACTTCTTGTTGATAAGACTGAGAACCTTCATCAACAGGTCTTAACTTGTATATTTTGTATTAATGTATGCTTTACTTTGTCTGAAATCTTTTATTTTTGGAAAATGAAGTTGGACATAAAGGTTTACAATTATCTAAATTTTGTGTAATTGCCTTTTTCCAACCTCTCTATCTCCATCACAACTGACTTGGAAGGTGTATACCGGCTTTTCTCATTGCTACTTTATTTGATTGCAAAGTTGTATGTTCATTTGCTAGAGTAGTTTCATGAAGAAGCTCCTGTTTGCACTTAAAAATATTATAGTTCATTCATTATCGTTTAGACAGAATTTTATGTTATTAGAATTTGCCAAGGTCTGCTGGGACCAATATTTGATGTGTGTGATTTTATTTTCTCTTGTTTTATTTTTATTGTTATTATTATGTGTGTGTTTATGCAAGAATTAGAACGTGTTTCTTAATGAAATAATAATTTGGTTACAGGCACAAGATTTCCGGACTGCAGGGACTAAAATCCGACGGAGAATGTGGTTGCAGAACATGAAAATCAAACTGATTGTTTTGGGAATTCTGATTGCTTTGATCCTCATCATAGTCCTCTCTGTATGCCATGGTTTCAACTGTGGAAAGTGAGCATCTTTCTTCTTCAGAAGGCTTTTGATATCTCGTGCTTCTTTACTCTTCCAATTATTGTATAAGAGACAAAAAGTATACATTCTCTTTGTATGTAGTTAAAAAGAATATATATCCAGGTATTTGGCTGACACTTGAAACAGTGTGAATCTATATATAAGTTGTCATTAGAATGCTTTCCAAGAGAAGGTTAAAATGTATGAAAATTGTCAGATTGCCTTGCCATAGTGCTCAATTTGTTTGTTCCTTTTTACGTATATGAAAAATGAACGTGTTGGGCCTCTTAGGGTGAATTTTTTCTGAAACTTTTGCCATTGATCAGCTTGTGTCTTGTATAATTTCGAGTTTATGTTTTTCATATTTGTCCTTAACTTAGTAGATTATGGAACCGAGTCTTTAAACGCATTATACAAAGTTTTCTATTTCCTCCGTTGTAATGACGTTTAAACACTCCTTGATTATGATTAAAGTTTTATCGATGGTTTTGATTTATCGATAGTTGTCTCAGTTACCAGATTACTTACATGGAGTCTTTTTGGGCTTGTATGGACCTTATAAAAGATATTTTTTAGTATATATTTATAATTGTTCTAAATTTCAAAAATTTAAGTTACATTATGTTTTAATTTTTCTTGAGAAAAAAATCTTAATTTATTGATTTAATACAAACATGAAAAATAAAATCTTTTGATTTTTTTTATCTCAAAATCCAAGGTCCAAATAACCTTTGGGTTTGTGATTTTACTTTTAAAGTTTTGTTTGGACTTTGAATTTTTAGTAAATTTTTTTTTTGAATTTTAGTAAAATTTTTAGAAGCTAAAAAAAAGAGAAAATATTTTCCACAAATTTGATTAGACTTTTTTTTAATATTTTCTTTTTTTGTAGTTATTTATAATGGTTGTAAATTTTAAAAAATTACAATACATTTAAATTAAAAGTTTTCTAGAAAAATAATTTTAAATTAATTAAATCCAAATATTGAAAAATAGAATCATTTGGATTTCTTTTTGGGTCAATGTAAAAATATAGGATTTGAAATTTGAGTTGGGCGATAGCTTGAAATCTAAATGGGTTTGTTGGATTAGCTATAATAACAGTTCATTAGTCGAGTTAGTTAAGCTGTAACATAGTTTTTATACATTTGAATTATCATATACAGTGTCATAAATTTTTTGAAATTAAAGTTTACCAAACAAACCGGAGTACGAGTTAATTTTCAGATTTGAAACAATTTACACCTATCTCCACTATTACGAGGAGGAGCTTCATATAGCTTTCACAATATATTGTTATGAGCAGCTATAATGGTAGGGACCAATTCACAGCGCCACTTGTTTACTATTAAAAACACCATACAGTTACTTAAACTAAATAAAACATTTATGGTATATTTCAAACATCGACAATCATGCTTCAAAACGGTAGCCTCGCACACGATTCTTTCTCCCTATGCCGTCCCTGGTTCTAGCCGCGGCAGAATCAGCTATTGTATTCCTCCTCACCAATTTTTGGACTAGTCCAGTCTTTTAAGTAAGACTCCCACCCAAATAATATTCTATCAGTTTAGATGACAATAATTATAGAATGTAACAACTAAGATTGGTCAAAATTATGAAGAAGAAAAAAGAGCGGTCACAAAGCCCAGAAACTCATTACCATTATATGCATATATTCATATTGTTGTTTTTTTTCTTTAGACCGAATTTCGAAGACTATCTAATATCATCATCATTGAGTTGATTTCCTACAATACTAGTATAATCTTTATTGAAACTACTTGTATTTGTATTAGTATCCCAACACACCCTTTTCCCTCCTTTCAAAACCTCATGTTTCTTCCTGTTGTCTTCAATCTTAAACCTCACTCTTTCTCTTTTCATTCCCAATTTCAACTCCGATTTCGTCACTCCCAAATCCCCATTTTCGATCAAAACCCCATCCATTCCGCTCCCATCCGTACAATTCTCCCACAGTTCCTCCCCATTCCTCTGATGACTGCTCGAAACGGCGTCGCATTTGGCCAAATCGGGAAGCTGCGGCAGCCAATTCGGAACATGCGGAGCTCGGAGTGGATTCGGAGACTGATTCGGATTAGTATTCGGGTTCTCTTTCCTATTGGTATCGAAGAATCGCAGACGCGGTATGGGCTTTGCGAACGGGGTTTCAACGTTGGAATCGACGAAGTGTGAAAGCTCGGCAAGAAGGGCCGAGATCAAGAGGCAGCAATCGGTTCGGTAGACATTGGAGGCGCCTGAGAAGCCACGGAGGGATTCCAGGTCATGGAGGGCGTTGGTGATGTCGAAAATGTTGGATTGGGAGCGGTTTGAGGCGGCGGCGAAGGAGGCGGAGGACTTGGCTATGGCTTCGATGTACTTGGTGGCGACGTGAGTTAGGGTATCAAGGGCGGAGAGCCGAGTGGATTTGAAGCCCGCTGCGTTGCATATCTGCGCCACTGCAATTTTGGCGATGGCGAATGAGAAGTCAGGTGGTGTTGATTCTGATTCAATCGCTGGTGTTTGAGATTCTTTTGAGGGTTTGGATTTGGGTTTTGGTTTTGGTTTCATGGTGGGATTGGGATTGGAGTTTGGGTTTTCCCTTCTTCTACTTAAACCCTAGACAAGTAAACATATCAAGTTACTCTTAAATGGGGGTTTATGTTTTGTATTTTTTTATATATATTTGTGAATTTTTAAATTGTTAATAATTTTTTTTCTTTTTATTTTTGTTTCAAGGGATTTGTCATTTGTTTCTGCATCATATTCTATGATTTAAAAAAGTCATTGCAGAGGTGTTTGGGTAAAAATAAAAAATCATATTTTTTAATTAAGGGATATTTGTGGCAAAACAACATAAGGTTTGTAAGTAACATATACTGGAAAAAAAAAAAGCAGCGAGGAAAGTAGCAAAAGTTAGTAAAACATTAATCACATTAGTCTTCGTTTGTTAAGTTCCATTAGATGATGACTAAACCAACACATGTCATTTCATGATCGATCCAATAATAAATATTTTTTAAAATTAATTTATAAATAAAATATTAATTAATAAAAAAGATAATTATATATAAAAAAATCAAAACTGATTTTAAAATAAACTATAAGGAAATTAAATTAAAATTTCATTTTTTAAACCTTGTGCTTGGTATTCTCATAGGATATGGTTTACTACGAGCTGGGAGTCGCTAAAGCATTGAATTACTTTGGCTTGCAACTTGTAGCTTGCTAAGAGTACTTCGTATTCAGCCTCGTTGTTCGAGGAACTAAACCTTTCGACGAATAGTTTCCAAAGTTCTCGGATTGTTACTGTCTCCACTTCATCTAGAAACCCATTGCATTTTGCTACAAAATCCGCTAACGCTTGTCCCTTGATTGCAGCTCGTGAATAATATAAAATTTCAAATTGAACGAGCTCCATAGCTCATTTCAACAGTCGTCTTGATAACTCTGGTTTTTGGAGCACTTGCATTAAGGGCTGATAAGTTAGGACATGTATCAGGTGAACTTGAAAATATGTTCTAAGTCTTTTAGACGCCAAAACGAGACAATAAGCGAACTAGTAAACAATAAGCGAACTTTTCCATCAACAAGTATCTAGATTCTGTCTCGAGCAACCTCTTGCTCGTATACTAGTACAGAGGATCTGGTTGTTCATGTCAATAAATTTGAAGTACAAATGGAAATACAAAAAAATCCAAAGGATGCTTGTTGTAGAATCTTCCCAGCTACACTCTCTGATTCTGCTCAAGAGTGCTATTTCAAATTCTTCTTGGGATATGTTTGTCAAGACCTTATATGCCCAAATCTATGCTGCTTGAATACATCCTACTGAGCCTAATCACTTGGTTGACATTAAGCAAACAGAAGATGAACTTTTGAAAGATTACATCCAAAGGTTTATGAGATAGTCTACTTGAGAAAAAATATTTGGCGATGACCAGAAAAAAGATGCCCATTATGGATGGCATCAAGGTTTGAAGTCCACTACGAGACAATATACACTAAAAGCTCGTATACTCCATGCAACAATTTTTAGACTGAACTGAAAAATATCTAAAACTTGAAGAGGCTATTCAAAAGGCTGACCAGGGAGGAATAATCGAGCAAGCAAGTACTTCCACTACATGATATAAAGATGGCAACATAAAGGAGGAAATGGGTCGCAAAATACAAATAATAACAGTAGAAATGAAAACAAAAACGGCTAAGGCAGAGGAAAAAAAGAACAATGACAACAAACGAGCATAACCAAACAAATATAAGCCACGGTTTACCAATTACACATCCATGATAAAATCACGAGCATATGTATATATGGCCACCCATGCCATTACTCCTTTTAGACGACCAACTCTAATTCTTAATGAGCTAAGTAAAAGGGATATGGATAAGTTCAGCATATTCCATAACTACTATGGAAATGACACAAATGAGTGCAATCAACTAAAAGACGAGATCGAATTTCTCATAGATGAAGTCATCTAAAATAATACGTTGGCGATGGACCTAATAGACAACCAATTATGACAGGAGGTAACAATCAAGGTCAAATGCGTCAAAGATCACCTCCATTGCAACTAGCGCCCCTAGCAAAAACCTTGGACACTATCTATGGGGGACCTCATTTGGCCGGTGACAGTAGCAAAGAACAAGAGAATGAGAAAAGATACGATATATCTCTCTCTGTATCTATGACAAACTTTTAAAACTTAATCACTAAGTCTCTTTTTAAAACTCTTTTCTTTTTAATAATTAAATTAAATTTAAAATTAAAAAACTAAAGAATTTTAATTATTAAAATAATTAAATAAATAAAATATCTCAGACTGATTCTTGGAACTCTATTACACGCCAGCCACAGTGCGTGACTTGCGTGTGACACATGTCCTTTTTAGGGCACGTGTCTTGACTATTTTATTTATTAAAAAATTAATAAAATATCTAAAAACTCACAACCAACCTTATCATATAAATATTTTAATTATCTGAATAAATTTAAAAACCAATTCAAATCCAATCTGAATTAGTATATTTATTTTTCACATTTTTAAATAAAGAAAAACTAATTAATTCAAAATTAATTATTTTTATTATTTATAAATTTTGAAAATTATAATTAATTAATCTCAATTACATATTTGCCTTGAAGAAAAAATTTCTTCCAAATATGCCATTTCACTGATTTATCCCGGTTTCAACTCCTACATTGAATAGTGTTGATAGAGCCACCTCGTCATCTTTATATACAGTGTTGATAAATCAATCAACTCTTACTATCATCAACGTAAAGAACTAAGAAGACCACTTTGTCATCTTTGATTTGTTTATAGACACAAGGTTCATCATCGTTTTGTTCAAAACCATACCTTTAACGTCCAAAATTACCTAATAAGGCTTAGGGCCTTGATTAAGGGGTCAGGATGGAAAATTATGGAGAATTATTTGAATATATGTGATTTAATTATGAAATATGTGTTTATGTGATATATATGTGTATCATTATATGATTACGTGAGTTATATTATAATATGACTAGAAATTCATGTTTAGGTGTATTAAATATGCATGTGGGCCTGTTTTTTATTAGAAGGGCAATTTTCGTAATTTGGCCTGTTACATGTATATTTGGAATATATGTGCATATATGTGATATGTTGGGAAAAATTATTCAGGATCTTGTTTATTTTCATGTAAATCGTATATTAAACATATTAATATAAGAAAACCTAGAACATGCTTCTAAAATTGAATTCATACAGAGATAATGATAAGAACACTTACATTATTGTGCAGCGGAATGATTGAGTTATTCCTTCAGTTTCTCTAACCCTTGTATCCTTTTTGTCGCAGGGTATCACCAAGAAACTGAACTGATCTTCAATTTTCTTCACAACCTTCCAAAGTATCCTTAGAATCACCTAGACTAGAGTGGATAGTTTTCAATACATGAGATAGATACAATAAGAAGAAGAGAAGAGAATATTGAAGCTTAGAAAAAGACTTATGCTGTAGAGAGATTCTAAGAACCTAAAGCATCAAAACTAGATCTTTTGATCATCTATTTTCAACTCTCACTTAACATTCATTTTATAGGCTCAATTAAGTTACTTATTTAATTAAAAAATCAATAAAATAATAGCCAATTATTAGCCCTAGGTCGAAATTCCTATGGGCCATAGGCCCGCGAAATTTCCTTTTTAATTATAAGCCCGTTGGACTTAAAATCAAGGCCTGTATTATTTCATATTGATTTAATTAATTAAATAATTATTTAAATCATTTATCAAATTAATTATTTATAATTTGAACCTTGATTTAAACTTATTTATTAATTTACACCAATTTGTATTCATTAATAAATCTTCCCTAAAATCTATTAATTTCTCTAAATTGCACAACTCTGTGAAACTATCCAAAATTGACCTGGTCAACTTTACTAATTCTAATTGATAATTAAATCAATTAATTAAGACTATCTAGATGATTTTATCCAAGGTACAGTGGGGACCATGGGCCTATGTGTTAGGAAAAATAGTTTTGCCTCAATGGAAATAGGTAAGAATATTACAACTCTATGCAAAATATTACAAATAAATAATGATTGATTAAATATAGTTACAACTCTATAACTGAAAATACAAATAAACAAAGAAAAGAAGGAGAAGATGAAGAGAATAGTAACAGTACAACTCTATGCAAAAGATTACAAGTATAGTAAATGTGTTTGAAACAAAAGAAAAGAAGATTACAACTCTAAAAAAAATACAAGTAAATAGAATAAGAAATAAGAAGAAAAGCAATAGAGAAAAAATGTAAGAACAAAACAAAAGGAAACTATCACTTACACAACCTAAGTGAAGAGTGTTGGGGATCACCAACTTGAACAAGGTTTAAAACCTTTGTCCAAAAGCTTATTTCTCCATAACTCAAGCACTAAGGGGTCTCTCTCAGATATTGGAAATGCTTTATGGAATTATCAAGCCTCAAGGTGTTTATAGCCAAGTGATATAATGGATAGAAATATTGTGTCTTACAAGTGAGCATTAGGCTCCTATTTATAGAGTTTTGAGACACCATTTGAATTTCAAATTCCACCAACCCCCATGGCTGTTACCAATGATTAATTGGATGTTTATGGAATTAAAATAGAGAATTTGGGAGTTATTTGGCTGTTGGAAACGTTCAAAATTGGATAAAACCAAAAATTGGAAGATGCTGTCAGCCACTTGGGCCGCGGCCCTAGACATTTTACAGCAACCAATTTTTCAATTTTTTCAAAACGTTCCAAATTTATTCCCACTTGATTTTGTAACTTCCATACACAATATCGGAGTTAAAATCACATCTCTATCAACCATTTCTCATATGGCTTTAAGAAATTCATCTCAATATTGTGTAACAACAAATCTACACAATAATGGGTGATATTTGGAAGTTACAAATTTGTAATACCAAATATGTTACATATTTGGATATATCTCATATATCTAAATATTGTAACTCTCTATTATATGTTACAATATATGACACTCTTTGTCACATTTATTTAATCTAAAACATTATATTACATTATATTATAATATAATATAATATTACATTATATTATAAAATAATATAACACTATGAAATCAAGCTCCAATAAGTTATCATAAATTTAAGAAATGAATTTACTCACTTATTAATTTCTCATAAGACTTAGAATTGCACTCTTGAATTCATAGAACGCTCCATAATAAATATAGATATGTTATTAATTATCCATTGTTACAACCATAATTGTCACTCAATCCTCTATAGACGGTCTACAATGAAATGGGACTAAAATACCTTTTTACCCATCATTGTATTTTATCCTTAAACCACTTTGTTCCTTGTAAACGATATTTCGGTAATGGGAATAAATATTTGAGGATATATTTAGAGTTATAAGATTAGGAGAGAATTTTGGGAATTTTGACCATTTTACCCTCGGGGACGTTTTTGGTACCCTGAGCTTCAGGATTCACTTAGAGTTACTTGAACTCTAAGTAAACTACACACAAACAGAAAAACATAGAAAAATGCAAACACCAAACTCTCTCTCTCTCTCTCTCTCTCTCCTGATTCTTTGAAATTTCTTGCGATCTAAGGGGAATCAAAGCTAGCTTAGGCTCGGGATTGCTTAGGGAAAGGCTTAGCGTTGTTTTTGTAGTAGAGGTATCGATTTATAACCTCAATTCTTTATTTTTTCTCTGGTTTTAGTTGAGTTTTAGAATTTTGGAAACTAAAATATGAATTTGGCTTTATGAGGAGTTTTAAGTTTGTTTTTGGGGATGGTTTCGAGGCTTATGAAGTGCTGAGTTGATTGGCAAATTTGTTTTGGGATTTGGCTATGTTTGGTTGGGTTTTTGGTGAGTTTTGGCTTGAAGAAAATGAGGGAAAAAAATTGGGTTTCATGTTGAGTCGCCCTGTTCTTGGGGCGCCACAACTCTCATGAACGAAAGGGAGAAGGAGATGTTGAACCTCCATAAAGCCCGCGATGCTTGCAGGGAGAGCCGTGACGCGTGTGTTCTAGAGGAGAGCCCTTAGGCTCTTTTCCTAGGGGAGGGCCATGACGCTTGAAGGTCTTTTGAACCCCATGAAGGTCTTGAGTGCGGGAACTCAAACTTAGGGACTTGGGATCGATTCTACCACCCGATTTAGTAGAATTTGACGTCCCATAGGCTAGGACTTGGTACAGAAGCCTTTATTCCCTCATTATGGATGGGATTATTTATTATGGTTATGACTAGGTTACCGCTAGGGGCTCGCAACTAGGATCGTTCTCGAGGGTTGTTCTTATTATACGTTGCACTCAGACCTGAGGTAAGAAAACTGCACCCAGTACATGTTAAACGTGATTATCTGTGTGATTAGGGCTCAAAACCGTTAAGGAACTTGATTATTACTTTGTTTGTATTTAATTGGTTGAGATATATGAGTAATATGTATGCATACTTGTATTATATGAAATATGCTTATCTGTATCTCATTATCTGTTTATCTGGTTGTCTGAATATCTAGTTAAGGCATTGACTTATTAGTCAAGGGCGACAATAGCACGTTGTGCGCTGGTCGAGAGGCTTAGGCCTAATCACGGACTTACTATTACATTGGCCGACCCTATGGTCCTTTGGAAAAATAAAGCGCTTGGCTAGCTCTATGGCTAGTTACTTAGAGCTAGGGCAAAGGGCCCCGGGTGACTCTATGGTCACTTAGCTAGGGCATAGGGCCCTAGTTTGTGTCTATGGTCATCTAATTAGAGCAGCAGGCCCTAGGATGATCATATAACCATTTATTTGTAATTTTGTGCATGCATGAGTAGGTTATTACTGCTGGGCATGCTAGATATGCATATGGAATTTGTATTTACTGTTTGTTGATGCAGTTTTTTGCCAACAATTGATTAAGAAATAAAATAGGATATTAGTGCTAAATTGTAAATCGTAACGAAATAACAAGAACCCTTTTGTACACACACAACTTTTATGTGGTTCAGTGGTTAAAATCGACCTAGTCCACGAGACAGTATTATTGTTTTTTTCTCACAATTTCTGCAGAGTTTTAGTACTACAGAAAGGCAGTTCCCTTCCCTGTCCATTATCCCTGATATTTATAGGGGAATTTCTTGGACAGGTTTGGGTAACCGCGTGAATAAATAAGGTATAAATTTAATACATATTATTCCCATTTACATTGGGATATGATTTAATAATAGAATATAATATACTACTGCTATCTCGGATAATAAATAATAGATGTGCAGTACAACTTGGGCATTAATGAGCGTATAAGGAGCCTTCAAGTCTCTTGGGATCCTTTAGTATGCATTATGAACAGGTTCCCGTGACCTGAATATCTCACCCGAGCTGGTGTTTAAAGACTATCTGAACCTTAGTTCGTATTAAGCTCAGAGCGCCCAAATGTGGATTTGGCCACTATAAGTCTCGAACTGGATTGTTATCCTAAGAGGCCGTCTGATAGTAACTTGTACGTCGTGTACAAACTGGAATGAGTCTCGATCTACTCACATCATTCTTAACCAGATGTTCTACTCAGATATTTTTCCACATATTCATCTGCCAATTTAGGGTACAACATTTGCCCCCCAAGCTCCTGGTCATGCTTGATGTTGTCACTTTTTCACATGCATAGTAGGAGCTTTTAGGCTTTTGCCATGAAAAATTGTGTCTGCCCATTACTCGAGTGCTGGATACGTGCTGCCTATAATTGGCATCCGTTCGGGTTTCGAGGACTGTGACAACCGTCTTGTCAACTTTTTGCTGTCGTATGGTTCATTTAATCTTGGCCTTTGGATCTCGAGTTAACCCAATCGGATGGCCCGAATTAATTCCCGTAGTTTACGTATAAATAGGGTGATCAGACCTGAACCCTTACCACCTTTGCATTCAAAAAGTTTCCTTTCAAAAACAAAGTTTCCCTTTTTCTCTCAAACTCTCCCAAAAACCTTCATCGCCTTTCAGTGTTTCAGAAGCTTTCAAGGAATTCCCCGTGGACGATGACACTTTCTTTAAATCGATCATATAAACTATAAGTATTTCTCACTTGGTTTGAAACTTTCAATTCTTTGCTTTCCACTGAGTTTTTTTTTTTTACCGTGAGAAATGTCCTTTTCTCAATGTCGTTTAGGCTACGTCTAAGTATAAATAGGAAATAAGGTTTGGTTTGGGCTAAATGAACGATGCTAGGCTTATTTAGAAATAAGGTGTTCATTAAACTGGGCAAATTTTCTGGGTTTTACAAAGAAAATTCTACTGGTAAGTCGATTTGAATACCTGTTTGGGGTGTAGAAGCCGAAGGGGTTTTATGTTTGGTCTTGGGTAGCTTAAAAGTTACGATTCCTTAAGCGGATTTGCATTAAACCACTTTCAAAACAAAAGTAGTGGACTTCACAAGTTTGACACACGAATCCCGAAGTATCAGGGAATTTTAAGAAATCAAAGCGCGTGGCCTACCCCCTAGCTCGGAGGGTAGGGTTCTTGCTCTTGTTCTTGTGTTTATATTACTTTCAATAATTATTTCTTAAATCTGAACCCTCTGCTTGCTCTTTTTCAGGTGAAGAGATGGAGCTTCCAGAGGCCCCAAGTTTGAGGGGTGCTTTTAAGGTCAGTGGGACCAGAGCTGGTCCTGAGGTGAAGAGGGCCAGAGTGACAAAGAAACCAGCTCCGAAGACTAGGGGTACCACCGAGTCTCCGAAGACTAGGGGTACCACCGAGTCTCCGAAAAAGACAAAGATGCCAGCTCCATCCGGGAGCAACCACAAAACAAACTCCCCTCAGCTTCGGTAATAATAGTCACGACTCACCAAGCTCCTCATCCTCCTACTCCTCCTCCTCCTTGACACGTATCTCCCTAAAATCCTCAAGTGATCCAAGGCGAGGTGTAGAGTCAAAGAACTTTACTTAGCTAGTTAGATAGTAGTATTATAGTATTTATAGTATTATCTTTGTAACTGTGGATTTTTGGTTCAGACCGGGAATTATTTGGACACTCATAGTAGTACTTATAGATTTTCTAAGTTTAACCTATAGTTTAAGAATATTAATTTTAACCTAAGGTTTGATTATATGACTGATATTAAGGATAATATTTATTATACTATAAGGTTAGATAAGGACCAATAGGATTTTAAGCACATGTTATGTATGGATGATTAAGGATTAAGTATTTTGAGGATTTAATTTAATAAGGGTAAAAGTTTGAATGCTATAAGGTCAGTCAGCAGCTTTGAATACGTTGAGGGCTTAGTCAAGGATGTTTACTCCATTCAAACTTAGCTAAAAATGTGTAATTTCATGTTTAATTAATCAGCGTGTGCCGATATATCGCAGCACGTAGATACGGAAAACACGAGACGATGCACGACAGCCTCGGGCATACTGGCCTAGGCGATATATCGCCTCCTTCATTATATTTCAAAAGTTTTTGAATTCTTTTTCCTTTCAGCCATTCAACCTCTTGATAAGTCTAGCATCATTTGAACGAGTCTTCAGCCTCTGCTGAACGATTATTCAAATTATTTTCACCTAAAAAAGCTATTATTTTTATTCAAGTAAAATTAAGATCCTTTCATTCCTAAACTCTATAAATAGGACCTAGTACCCAGCCATTATTCACCTTTTGCTCTAAGTTCAGAGGCTGCAAGTGCTAAGTGAGTGTGAGAGTGTAAACACCTGGGTTGGGGAATCATAAGCTTGATCATCATAAGCTTATCAAACACTTTGGGAAGTAAGGTTCTATAGTATTTCAGTTCGAGGTTTAGATTGGTCTACAAGTCTTCAAGGTATTTCCACACTCTAGTTCATTGGTTTTATGTTATTTTCCATAGTCTTCTACTCAGTCTTCTAACCTCATTCTTATTTTGGTTAGGAAATCTAAGAACTTGCTCATAAGTTTTTGGTAAGTATGTTTCTCAAAGGTTTAGTCATTCCATTCCTTCCATTCTTTTCATTACTTTTTCTTCAATCTACTCACCCTGTTATACATGGTTTTAGGAGTGTTCCAAAAGTCCCAACGCTGTCCTCTTATCCTGGTAACTTTGGTAAGGAAAATAGGATAGAAACTATATGTTTTATGCTTATGTTATCTTATGTTATGAAATATGTTATAAAATATGTTATGAATATGTATGTTTGTAGGCTTGGGCATATGACCCATATGACTAACAAGACCCCAAATAGATTATGGGCATATGACCTACTTAGCTAGTAGGACCCCACTAATCTCATGGGCATATGACTTGTTTAGTCTATGGGACCCCAAGTAATAATGGCCATTATAGTATGTGTATGATAAAGTGTTATGTTAAGTTTTTATGTTTCTTATGAAATTTATGTATATGAACTATGTGTTAGATTTTCCTTGCTGGGCATTAGGCTCATTCCTTTTTGTTTATATGTGCAGGAAAATAGCTATAGTGGCGGTAAGATTCGTGGGTGCTTGGGAGAATTTGTATCGGTGATGAATGGATTCAAGGAGTCGAGAGTTCGATTTCGAGGATGTAGTCTTTTTTTTATTTATGGTTTATGTGTAATTTTTCCGCACTTGTTATGTAATCCTTTTTATTTTAAATTATGTTATGTTTTGTTTTTAAAACAATGGGATCCCATATCCTGCCTTAAGTTATGTAAGTTTTAACATTGGTTTTTTACAAGTTTTTAATAAAGTTATGGTATTTTCGCAAATGTAAGTTTTACTAAGGATTTGTATGTATAGATTCGTTAATGGTCCAAAAGTCTAGAGTAGTTGGATCATTACACGAGGCTCCCAACGTACAGATCCCGGTCAAACAACTCAACTTGGACAAGATCCCCGAAGCGTTTCGGGGTACTGTGTACGAATTGGCAAGCCATTTGGTTGGCCTTGCCTACAGAGCCAATGCCAGAGACTTATGGCATATAGAGGAGCATTCTCATTTGGACGTCCTCGAATCTGCTACTGGGATGAACCTCACCATGAGTCATTCTCACTCTTTTTCTTTTTCCATTTTCCTTAGTTATTTTTTATAAACTATTCTTGACTTTCCTCATTCTTTCACAGTCTGTCCTGTCTCAATTTCGAGGAATTGCTCGGGTTAAAGACAGGGACGAGGAGCTCCGAGCTATCCTGAGCGCCGCTCAAGAGGGTAAACAGACCGCCAAATCCGCCTTGGTTTCCTCCCAGGAGAGCGAGCGGTCTGCAAAAGCTGCCCTATCTGCCTCCCAGAATCAGGTCGTGGAGGTGAGCCGTCGCATGGACCAGCTCCAGACCGAAAATGAAGAACCCAAGAAGAAGTTGAACGAGGTTGAGGCCAAGGCCAAGGAGGAAGTTGTAGAGTTATTGACTCAAATGGAAGAGATGCTTTACTGTTGCTGGGCTTTCAACCAGGATGGGAGCTTCTGCTTTATGCAGGTCGAGCTGTGGGAACCATATCTTGCCAGGTTCAAGATTCGGTTCTCACAGGAACCCTCAGAGACTGCCGAAGCCTCTAAAGCTATTGAGGGAGATGGCAAGGAGGTGACTTCCCTAGAGCAAGCTGACAGACCTTAGTGACTTATTATTTTCACTTTTATTTTTTAAGCTTCTGTAATTAAGTCCCTTGGGACCAAAACAATTGCCTTTGGGCTCAGGTCGATGTTTTTTCTCCTTGAGATGACAATATATTTTTGAATATACATCTAACTTGTGATCTATTTGTATTTCCCTTAGTCTATTGTTTTCTCATGCTTCTGAATCCTTAGATTCTTGTACATTTGAAATCTTAGGGGTTGACTTTAGATCGAGATAGAATTTATCGATATCTTAGTTGTATCTAAGATTTTGCTCGCTTAATCGCATCATACCTATTAAGAGTTAGGCCGTGGACCTGGTTGCATCCAGGATTTTTTAATAAGCTTAATAACATTGTACCTGTTAGGAATCAGGCCTCGGACCTGGTTATATCCAGAATTTTATTGTTAGAGATTTCTTAAACTTAGTTTGCGTTTGAAATTTTGAAAATTTGAGCTTTAAAAAGCCGTTGAATAATCAATTTTTCCAAACTCTAAGTTTTAATCTTTATCCGAATAAGTTGAACTTTCTTCAAAGCTCTCTTTGGTTATGTGCCCCCCAAGCAACCAGAATGTATAAATGTTCTTGGTTGCATTTACAAAGTGAGCTCGTGATAACAAAACGATAAAATTGGTTACTTAATAATCTAACTGTTATTAAATTGAAATGGCTTTTACAAATAAGTCTTACATAAATAGTAATTCTGAAAACATTAAAGACAACAAAACTATTGATAATAATTTTTTAAGTGTAGGGCATTCTAGGTCCGTGGAACTATTTCTACACTCAACCGGGCTAGCTTGAAAGTTCCTTCATGCAGGATCTCCATAATCTGATATGGTCCTTCCCAGTTCGGCCCTAACACACCGTCCTTGGGATCTTTATTTGCTAAAAACACCCTTCGGAGAACCAAATCGCCTAATCCAAATCTGCGTCCCTTAACCTTTGAATTGAAATAACGAGTGATCTTCTATTGATAATGGGTGAGCAGTAATTGTGATGCCTCTCATTTTTCTTTGATTAGATCGAGGGATGCACTAAGTAGCTCATGGTTATGATCCTGATCAAAGGTCTTTTGTCTATGAGTCTTCACCATCACCTCAATTGGGAGCATAGCCTCGCTTCCAAAGGTCAGGGAAAAAGGGGTATGTCCCGTGGAGGTTCGATGTGAGGTTCGGTAGGCCCAGAGTAGTTATGGGAGCTGCTCGGGCCATAATCCCTTGGCCTTATCCAGTCTTTTCTTCAAGCTTGCCTTCAAGGTTTAGTTTACGACATTGACTTGACCAATGGCATGTGGGTATGCTACCGACGATAAACTCTTAGTTATGCCATATTTTTCACAAAATTCTGTGAAGAGATCACTATCGAACTGAGTTCTGTTGTCTGACACGATCTTTTTTGGGAGTCCAAATCGGCATATGATATTTTTCACAACAAAGTCCAGAACTCTCTTCGAGGTGACTGTTGCCAAAGGTTCAACCTCTACCCACTTCATGAAATAATCGATGGCGACAACCACATACCGAACTCCTCCTTTTCCTGTTGGTAGAGAAATAATTAAGTCAACTCCCCGTGCTATAAATGGCCAAGGGGATGAGATCATGGTTAGCTCAATGAGAGCAGCTTGGGAAATTATGGTGAAGCGTTGGAATTTGTCACACTTCTACACATACAAGATCAAGTCCTTCGTCAGAGTGGGCCAAAAATAGCCCTGTCTCAATACCTTTAGAGCTAGGTTTTCCCCCCAGCGTGGTCTCCATAGAGGCCTCGTGTATTTCTTGCAAAATAGTCTGTGCTTCCTCAGGCAGAACACATCGTAGGAGAGGCAGTGAATGCCCTTGTCGATATATAACCCCTTCAACCATAACATACCGCAGAGCTTGGTACAACAACTTTCTTACACCCTTTCGATCACCAGGTAGCTTTCTGGTTGTGAGGTACTCCACTATGGGGGTCATCCTGGTGGATTTTATGTCAATCATTCCGACCTCAACCATCTCTGCTGTTATACTCAACAGACTTTCCAAGAACTCCACTGGAATTACATTCAATGTATCTGCCTCTTTGGTGATAGCAGGTTGAGCCAGAACATCAATGTTGGAATTCTGCTCGCGGGGTACTTGCTTGACGGAGCTAAACTCGAACTTAGACAACTCGCCCTTTACGTTAGCCAAGTAGGCTGCCATCTTGATGCCTCAAGCTTGGTATTCCCCCAATATCTGATTGACCACGAGCTGAGAATCACTATAACATTGGATGGCTTTTTCCTTTAGCTCTTTCGCCACCCTTAGCCCTGCCAGTAGGGCCTCATATTCCGCTTCATTGTTGGATGCTTTAAACCCGAACATGAGAGCTGTATAAAATTGATGTCCTTCAAGTGAGATTAAGATTATCCCAACTCTTGATCCATTTTCGTTAGATGATCCATCAACGAAGATTTTCCATAATTCCTACACCGGATCCCTTAAAAGCTCGTCCTGAAAACCTGTGCACTCGGCAACAAAATCAGCAAGGGCTTGGCTCTTGATTGTTGTCCATGGCATGTATAATATCTCTATCTGGCTGAGTTCAATGGCCCATTTCAATAGACGTTTCGATGTTTTCAGGTTTTTGCAAAACCTGCTTAAAGGTTGGTCGGTTAAGACGTGAATAGAATGGAACTGGAAGTATGGCCTAACCTTCCTTGAAGCCAAAATGTGATAGAACACAAGATTTTCTATCAATGGGTACCGTGATTCACCTCTGAGAAGTCTCTTAATTAGATAATTTAGGGGTTTCTGCACCCGATTTTCTTCTTGAACTAACACAACACTGACTGCGTTTTCTGTCACGGCCAGATATAGAAACAGGCATTCTCCGGACGTCGGTTTTGATAGTATGGGGGGTCTAGCTAGATGCGTTTTAGGTCGCTAAATGCTTTTTTGCATTATTCGATCCTTTCAAACTTCTTGTTTCCTCTGAGAAAGTTGTAAAGTGGTAGATACTTGTCAGTGGATTTTGAAACGAAGCAGTTTAAAGCCACCACATTTCCAGTTAGGCTTTGTACTTCCTTAAGCGGCTAGGGCGAAGGCATTTCTAGCAATGACCTGATTTTTCTGGATTCGCCTCTATCCCCCTTTTGTTGACTATAAACCCCAGAAACTTTCCCGATGCAACTCCGAAGTTCACTTTTAAGGATTCAACTTCATGTCGTAATTTCTCAATATGCCAAAACATTCTTCCAGGTCGGATACATGGTTACTGGCAGTCTTTGATTTGACGAGCATATCATCGACATGCACCTCCATGTTTCTCCCAATCTGATTAGCGAACATTTTGTTGACTAATTGTTGGTATGTAGCTCCGACGTTTTTCAGCCCGAATGGCATAACTTTGTAGCAATATACGTTATGCTCAATCATGAAACTTGTATGCTATTAGTCTGCAGGGTTCATCGTGATCTAGTTATATCCAGAATACATGTCCATGAAAGACATAATCTCGTGACCGGCCGTGGCATCTACCAACTGATCAATTCTTGGTAGTGGGAAACAATCCTTGGGACAAGCCTTGTTGAGGTCAGAGAAATCGATACAAGTTCTCCACTTCCCATTTGGCTTCGGGACTAACACGGGGTTAGAAACCCAGATCGGGTATTTTGCCTCCCTGATGAATCCACATTTAAGTAGGCGAGCTACTTCTTCTTCTAATGCTTCAGATCATACTGTCCCTAAAAGCCTTCGTTTTTAGGACTTTTCCAGCACATTCTTGTCCAAGTTCAAAGTATGCAGTATTATACTCAGACTGATTCCCACCATATCCTCATGCAACCAGGTGAAGACATCCAAATTCTTCCTTAGGAACTCGACTGACTCCTTCTTCCTTTCGACTTCAAGATTTTTTCCAACTTTGACAACTCTTGAAGGTACTTCTGGGTCGATGTTTATCTCTTCGAGCTCTTCTATTTATTTAAGCTCAGATCTATCTCGCCTACTTGCAAATCAATGTTGTCCTGTTGGGCGACCTTGTCATCTTCATCTCGAGGTTCTTCTGTCCCACGGGCAACTTCAATTACCCAAGACTCTTCACCTCCTTCACTTATGACCATCGCTTGCTGGCTGGGTTGTGATTTTCCCTTCATAGCAATGCTGTAGCATTATCTAGCAGCAAGATGGTCTCCTTTTATTGTGCATATCCACGAGGTGGAGGGAACTTCATTGCCAAGTGTCGGATTGAGGTGATGGCCTCAAAATCCATCAGCGTAGGTCGTCCCCAAATCATGTTATACACGATCGAACAATCGATTACCATGAAATCAAGTATTTCAGATACAATTCTGCCTCTTCTCCCAGAGTAACCACTAGTTCGTTCATCCCTATGGCCACCGTCCCCTCTCCTGAAAATCCATATAGAGTCATCGAGGTCGCTTTCAAATCGGTTGCTGACAATCCCATCTTTTCTAAGGTCGACCTGAAAAGCACATTTACGGAACTTCCATTATCCATCAGTATCCTCCGTACCCCTCGGTTAGCGAGCTGCACGGTTACAACCTGTGGGTCATTATGTGGGAATTGAACGTTGCTAGCGTCCTCTTCCATAAAAATGATTGGTTGTTTTTCCAACTGCTGTTGTTTTGATAGCCGTTGCTTCGGGACAAATTTCATACCATTATGGGTTTTCACTTCATTTATATACCTGTTTAGGCCCCCGTTGCTCATGCCTGCCAAATGAGGTCCTTCGGCAATAGTAGTTATATCTCCTCCTACTATCGGGGGAGGGTCAACCTGATTCATCTGAGCTCTAGGCTAACCCGGGGCTTCTGGAGTTGGATGAGAATTCTGCCCCGTAGGTTGATTGGGAACAACCCAATTTCAGGCGTACTAGGCTAACGGTCCAGCCCTAATGAGAGGCTCAATCTCATCCTTCAGTTGTTGGCAATCATCAGTGTTATGACTGATGTCATTGTGAAATCAGCAAAACTTTGTGGGATCTCTCTTCGCCCTCTAATGCCTTAAAGGCTCTGGCTTCTTCCACAGGAGGTGATTATAATTTTCCAGGAAGATATGTTCCCTTGTTCTTCTTCGTGTCGTTCTGGTCGCTCTCACCATTCCCCCTCCTCTTGTTGTTTCTCCCTTGGGTTATTCTGGGTAACAGGTTGAGCTGTAACTGCAGCATCTGTCACCACTCCAGCGGGTTGGATAAGGGCTTGGCTAGTTCCTACGACAGCAAAGCGCACCTCTTCTAGGTTTATCCACTCCTGAGCTCAGGCCAAGAACTCATCAACACTTTTAACTCCTTTTTGTTGGAGTTCTTGCCATAGGTCTCTTCCCACCAGGATTCCTGTCCTCATCGCCATGAGCTTGGAGCTATCATCAACGTCCCTAGCCCGTGCTGCAACATTGGCGAATATACTCATATATGCTTTCAGTGATTCACTAGGTTACTGTTTTACATTGGTCAATGAATCAGACTCTACAAGAGCTACCTGTGATGCTTGAAATGCTCTCTTAAACTCGGAAGACAACTTCTTCCACAAGCTTATTGAATGCTTCTTGTATTGCTTAAACCACTGCCTGGTAGGTCTGACCATAGTTGCAGGGAACAAGATACATCTTAAATCGAGCCCGACATTGTGGGCCATCATCATGGTATTGAAAATCCTGAGGTGATCGGATGGATCTGTGTTTCCATCAAATGTCAGCATGTTCAGCATCCTAAAGCCAATAGGATACGTAGCTACTGCAATGTTTAGAGCGAAAGGTTCGAGCTCCTCATCTAAGTCGCAATCATCAATCCCCTTTCTAGATAAGAGCCTTTCCATCTGTTCCTCCATCAAGGCCAATCTCTCAAGGGTTAGGTCTTTGGTCTCCAGGTTAGCTGGGGGCTGTACAATAGCTCCCATCCTATTGTACGCGTTTGATGGGTTGTTGTCCCTCCAAATTTGAGATTGGTTAGGTGGGACATTCCCATTGTTGCGGACGACAGACGGACCTCCCTCATGTCGAGTATAATTCACATCCTCATTACGAGTTGGATACCTTCTTTGTGAGTTCAAATGATCGTGTAGGTCAGGCTGTGGATTGTACCGAGGACTTTACGTTGAGCTCAGGTGATTTCTCAAGTCGCTCTCAGACATGCCTCCATGCTGACTCCTCGTCCAGTAACTTCCATTTGCAAAACTTACGACCCACAGCTGAGATCGAGGACCTGAATTCTCATCACATGCCCGTGGGGTGTAAGTATCTACTGACTGGGGGGGGGGGGATTTCTCCTATTCTTCCTACGAGCTGGAGCATCTAGTTGTGGGTGAGGTGGTGTATGATGTCTAACTGGTGATGGAGGATGCCTTATTGGCAAGGCTATCCTTGTTCCATCAGGACGAATTAAATTAGCCCGCCTCGGCTCTACCCCAATATCTCGAGTTCTCTGTGCCTGGGGTTTTGATCGTGGCATAGGAGGATATTCTGGAGCATTTTTCCTCTGTGAACTTGTCCCAGCCCACCCTGGTGGGTTGTTGTGGGCACTCCTTGGAATCTGTGAAGAAGGCACGAAGCTGGGGGTCGCAGTTCTGACCGACTAACTAAAATGCTGATGATGACTCCAGTGATGACCAGTTGGCTTCGGTGGTTTCACTCTGAATGTACAGATCTAGGAGTGGCATTCTTGACAGAATGACTAGGTTTAGGCCGGTTATTCCTGCGAGACTTATGAGAGCCACTTTGCCTCTTTCAAACATTAATGTCGGTTGTCAGAAGGGGTATTTGAGCCAAGTGCTCCTCGATTTGTCTATTTTCCCTAGCGAGATGGATCCTTAATTGGGAGTTTTCCATCTCGACGACAGTCAAATATCCTGGATTAGGATTTGATGGGAGTGACACTGAACTCCCAGCGTTGTCCTAACCCACTGGTTGCTTCCTAGGGCATTGTTGAACATATGGGCCCCTTTCAATGGGAACAATAGTATGATGGGCCTCCTGTCCACCAAGCTGCTACATCTCATTATCATGCATCAATCGAGTGAGCACCGTGATGAATGTCGACTGAAACTTGTGAAGCACTAATTTCCTCTCAACGAAAGCACCAAACTATTGACGCAATTTTTCACCAATAGTAGATTAAGAAATCTAATAGGGATATTAGTGCTAAATTGTAAACCGTAATGAAATAACAAGAACCCTTTTGTACACACACAACTTTTACGTGGTTCAGTGGTTAAAATCGACCTAGTCCACGAGACAGTATTATTGCTTTTTTCTCACAATTTCTGCAGAGTTTTAGTACTACAGAAAGACAGTTCCCTTCCCTGTCCATTATCCCTGATATTTATAGGGGAATTTCTTGGACAGGTTTTGGTAACTGCGTGAATAAATAAGGTATACATTTAATACAGATTATTCCCATTTACATTGGGATATGATTTGATAACAAATAGAATATACTCCTGCTATCTCGGATAATAAATGATAGATGTGCAGTACAACCTGGGCATTAATGAGCGTATAAGGAGCCTTCAAATCTCTTGGGATCCTTCAGTATGCATTATGACCAGGTTCTTGCGAGCTGAATATCTCACCCGAGCTGGTGTTTAAAGAATATCTGAACCTTAGTTCGTATTAAGCTCAGAACGCCCAAATGTGGATTTGGCTACTATAAGTCTCAAACTGGATTTTTATCCTAAGAGGTGGTCTGATAGCAACCTGTACATTGTGTACGAACTGGATTAAGTCTCGAGCTGCTCACATCATTGTTAACCAGATGTTATACTTGGCTATTTTTCCACATATTCATCTGCCAATTTTAGGGTATAACACGGTTCATGCACTTGTTTATAGTTTCTTGCTGAGCCTTGGCTCACGGGTGCTGTGTGGTGCAGGTAAGGGGAAGGAAAATCTTGACCAGGCCTGAGTTGGAGAGATTGGTGGTGGCGTGTACATATGCGATTGCTCGACCACCATGACCGGGTTTATCTTGAAGGAACTAGGGTTCTATACCTTATTTTGCCGCCTAGGCTGACTTGGCTTGTATTTTGAGTTGTATATAACCTTTTAAACACCTGTTATGTTACTTTGGGATCCTGTGTATATACTAAACTTTTAAATGAAAACTCAACATTTCCTTTTGATTAAAAAATTTAATCCTAACCCTTGTCATTAACCTTAGTTACACGTTTATAACCAAGGGACTTGATTAGCAGGTCTGGCACTATTTAAAGTACACAGTGTAACAGTCTTGGCCATCCAGGGCGTTACAATACCTTTTTATTATTTCATCAAATTTTAGGTTCCAAGATCTTGAAGATTGTTTGAGTCCATAAATGGACCTAAGAAGCTTGCAAACCTTTTGCTGTTGACCTTTGACTTCGAACCCTTCTAGTTGGGACATGTAAATGGTCTCATCAAGGTAGCCATTCAAAATTACTGCCTTTACGTCCATTTGTCATATCTCATAATGCATGCAACTATGGACAAGAGTATGCAAATTGATTTTAGCATGGGTAGGAGAGAAAAAGTTTCCTCATAATCAATCCCTTCTCTATAGGTATAGCGTTTGGCTACAAGCCTTGCTTTTAAAGTCTCCACTTGTCCATGCACTCCTCTTTTCTTCTTGAATATCCATTTGCAACCTATAGGTTTAACATTTTCATGTAGATCTTCAAGAATCTAGATGTAATTGGAATACATTTATTCAATTTCTAGATTCATAGCGTCTTGCCATTTTTCTTTGTCACAATCTCTCATTGCATCTTTGTATGTCACTAGATCATCTTTGTATGTGTCTGACACAAGCATTTGAACTTCGTGTTCATTGCAAATTAATTGTCTTACAACCTTCCAACTACAACAAGGTTATCTATTATTCTGACTAAAACTTGTGGCTTCTTCTTGTCGTTGTTCATCGTGAATATTCAATGATTTATTTATTTGATCTAAGACTATTTCCTCCAGTACAACTTTACTGCGAGGCTTGTGGTTGTTAATATAGCCATGTTTAAGAAAAGTAGCATTTGTCGATACAAATGTTTTTTTTCTTTCTCTTTTAGACTATAGAATATACCACCTCTAGTCTCATTGTAATACCCTATAAACATGCACAATTCAGTTTGTGAGTCCAACTTCCCAGTCTTTCCCTTTTGTACATGTGCTGAACAACCATAAATATGAAAATAGTGCAAACTAATTTTACTACCAGTCCATAATTTTAATGGTGTCTTTTGGATTGAATTAGATGGAACAATAGTCAATGTGTACATTGCACATTGAATCACATAGCCCCAGAACGACAGGGGTAATGATGAATAACTCATCATTGATCTAACCATATCTAGTAACGTTTTGTTCTTTCTTTCTAAAACACCATTTTGCTATGCTATGAGTTGGGATTGAATTCCATGCTCACGCAAATGGTCCTCAAATTAATAATCCAAGTACTCTCCTCCTCGATCAGGTCGAAGAACTTTTAGTAATTTAACTGTAGGACTTCATGACTCGATATGGGTGATAGTGGACAGATACACCAAGTCAGCCCATTTTCTTCCAGTGAAGTCGACAGATACTGTGGATCAGTATGCTAAGTTGTATGTGAGGGAGATCGTACGTTTCCATGGGGTTCCTAAGTCTATAGTGTCAGACCGGGATCCTATCTTTACCTCCAAGTTTTGGGGTGGTTTGCAGAAGGCTATGGGAACTCAGCTGAAGTTCAGCACAACCTTTCATCCTCAGACTGATGGACAGTCTGAGAGGATGATTCGGGTGTTGGAAGATATGCTTAGAGCGTGTGTGATTGACTTTGAGGGATCATGGAGTAAGTATCTCATGTTGATTGAATTTTTGTGTAACAATAGTTACCAATCAACGATATGTTATACGGGAGGAAGTATAAATCACCCATTCATTGGGATGAGATGGGTGAGAGAAAGTATTTGGGGCCAGATATGGTTCAGAGGACAAGTGAAGCAATAGAGAAGATCCAAGCTAGGATGCTCGCCTCACAGAGCAGACAGAAAAGCTACGTTGATCCCAGCGTAGAGACGTGGAGTTCCAGGTTAGGGACCACATGTTTCTTCGAGTTTCACCTTTGCGAGGGGTGAGGAGATTTGGAAAGAAGGGCAAGTTAAGCCCTAGGTTCATCGGGCCTTTTGAGATCCTGGAGAGGATCGGTCAGGTGGCTTACAAGTTAGCCTTCCCACCATTGCTGTCAGGAGTCCATGACGTATTCCACATTTCTATGCTCTGGAAGTACATCTCAGAGGCGACTCATGTGTTAAGGTATGAAGACTTGGAATTGAAGACAGATTTAGCCTATGAAGAGCAACCGGTTCAGATCTTGGATCGGAAGGACAAGGTGCTACGGAATAAGACGATTCCTCTTGTTAAAGTATTGTGGAGGAATAGTAGGGTCGAAGAGGCGACCTGGGAGCTTGAGATAGGGATGCGGGATCAGTATCCCAAGTTGTTCAGGTAAATTTCGAGGACAAAATTCTCATTAGGAGGGGATAGTTGTAACGACCCAAATTTACTAATAAGGCTTAAGGGCCTTGATTAGTGTGCCGGGAGGGCATAATTGGATTATATGTGATTTAATGATGAAACACATGTTATATGATTATTTGAATATCTGTGATGCATGACTATGTGTATTACTATGCGTGTAGGCCTTGACTAGGTTAGAAGGGCATATTCCTAATTTTGGCCCGTTGAGGGCATAACTGTATATATTTGTAATCTGTGACTCGAGACGATCTTAGTAAGCGGTTTAGTGAAAAAGTCACGGCGGGGATTTATACCCGGCTCGGGGCGACCCTGGGGGTATCGCTGGGAATTTAGAGAATATATTAGAATTTATTGTGATATTGAGGAATATAATTGGTGATTAGTAGGGTGTCGGGAAGTAAGCGGTAAATATTAGAGATACTCGAGGAATTAGCGAGAATTGGGAATAAATGACCAGAATGCCCTTGGAAGGATTAAGGGCTTAAATTTTAATGGGAGGGTATTGTGGCCATTTGGATTACAAGGGATAAGAGTTAAGTGCTATTTTGGCTTTATGCCTTAGTGGGAAGTCTAGAATCTGAAGGAAGTTAAAGAAAAAGAAAGAAGGAAACAGGGGTCGTTTCTTCTCCCATTCGGTTTAGGTTTCTTCCTCATTTCTTCAAGGAGTTTGGAGCTAAAATTCAGGGAGAGTCTGGGCAGAAGCTTGAGGCTAGGGTCCTTGGTCTGGCTTGAGGAGTTAGCAAGGGTAATCCATCCACTTGAGGTAAGGTCTAAGGTTGTTTTTCAGATTCTGGTTTTTATGTAAACATGGATTTTGAGATGAGTTTTGGTGGGAATTCTAGGGAATTGAGGTTGAAGCTTTGAGGAGGTGAAGGCTAAGCAAGTGTGGAAGATAGTTTAGGTTGAGATCATCCATCAAAGGTAAGAAACTCTAGTTCAAGTTCTGTGATTTCAGTTGATTTTTGTTGAGTTTTTGGGCTCTAGGTTCAGCTATGGTGAATTCCTTGATTTGGGGTGCATGTGATTGAGTTTTGTGTGGTTGTGACTTATGGGATGATTTGAGGATGTTGGGAGGCTTGTTTTGAAGTTTGGTTAAGTTTTGGTAAGGTTTGGCTTGGGAAAATTCGAAGGAGAAAAAGCTATGCTGGGTTGTGCTGTGACTAGCGCTACAACGCTAGTCACTGGGCGCTACAGCGCTAGGTCCCAAAGTTCCAGAGCCTTTTGGCTTTGTTTGTAGCGCTCTCCTTAGGGCGCTGTAGCGCTACCCTATTTCCAGAAAGGGGTTTTTGGGTTATTTCTAAGGGTTTTTGCCCGGGGGTTCGGGGTTTGATTCCACCACCTCGTTTGGTGGAATTAGGGCTTCCCAAGGGCTCGGGATTGGTCCCGAGGCTAGGTTTTGGATTTGAGGTTTGGTGATGATTCTTATATATGGTTGTGACTAGGTGTGTGCTAGGGCTCAGACGGGATCATGCTTGAGGATCGAATTGAACAAAGCTAGCGAATCTAAAGGTAAGAAAACTGCACCTGGTAATGTATTTGTAATGGGACTAAGAGATCCCTATATCTATATAATGTCATAGATGGTATTATGCCATGGGACATGTGATAAGCGGCCTAAGGGTGCTGTAAACAATACTTGCGCACAGGGCGCGGCTCAGCCACTGGTAGCTGAGGACAGCTTAATATTCACTGAGCTCGATTTAAGCGGGCCAGAGTCAGTGGGATAAATAGAGGGTGCGGCCTAAGGGATTTAACCCTAGTTATCATATGTGAAATGATTAATGATATGAGTTGATGTACTTGGTATACAGAATACTTGAACAACATGAATGTCTGAACTGTTGAATATATGTTTATACTGTATGAGTTATCTGGTTGTTTGCTTAATGATTATACTCTGCCATTGTGTTTTCTTGCTGGGCCTTGGCTCACAGGTGCTGCGTTGTGCAGGTAAAGGCAAGGGCAAGTTGGTCCAATCCTGAGATGGAGAGCTGCGGGGCTGAATGTACATAGTCAGCTGTTCGGCCACCACGGTCGAGGAGTGATTAGGACGAGAAAAGCTTAACTGTTTGTTTTGCCTTAGAGTGGCTAATAACTGTGTTTTAATCCTATTTTTTTTTGTAAACAACCTTTAAACTCTACTACTTGTGGGATCCCATGTAAAGAAAATGGTTACTTATGAGAAATGAAGCTTTTGAGACCAAAATCTTTTAACCTTAGTTCAATTGTAGTTTCAGTGACACGTTTCAAATTAAATGACTTGATTAGCAAGTCTTGCACCTTTATAAACACACAGTGTAACGATCTTGGCTATCTAGGGCGTTACATTCCCAGTATACAAATTTTGGTCTTAACACCAATTCAAACTTATACAATAATCGTTGAGGTAACCCAAGGCTCGTCCCACATCTTACCCTCAATGCCAGCATCCACCGGATCACTCATCCGATCTACATATCATAACCTATCTATTCTAAAGTGGTAGGATTCTTAACCATTCTTACAAGATCTTCTTTCTGTGTTTCACCATTTATTCATGGAAATATATCTGCCAATTATCAATCACAGGTTCCAAACCAATCCAGGTCATTACTTCAGTCTAATAGTGACTAACTGCCATTATTGTCAACTCGACATCCTAGGTAGAACATCTAAGTCCCATGCAGAGCATCTATGTTCTTATTCTTCTTTCAACCATGAAGCACGAAAACCTCCGCTTTCATTCTACACGCGGGCACACCCCCAACTCATAACGTGCTGCACTATAATCCCATACTTTAAGCAAGGACGGTGTCCATCATGTTGTCCTCCTGTATCAGCCCATCACATGCATATTCTAATACCATGACATGCTAACCAATCTTTATTCTAATTTATGAAAATTTGGTACGCAACTATCCATTCAGATAAACTTTAGGTTCTTACATCACTTCAATCAAGGTATGTCTGTCCTCGAAGATGCTTCGAGTAGTAACTGATGTGTCTTACTAGCCCCATTGTGCTTTTCACCTCCAAGGCGTTCCTTTAGCAATTTCCTTATGGTTTCCATCTTAACTACCTCACACATGATCCCATCACTTCACATAACGCGACCTTGAATATCCTCTGGAGAAATCAAAACTTCTCCCTTTTGGAATCTTACCTGTAACCCTTCTCCCTTAGCCTTTGTATTATCAATGAAATTGTTATTCATGTTTTGCTGCTAATTGTGAGTAGTCTAAAACTCCCTCGATCAATCCGAATACGACTTGTCCATACCATTCTTGTACTCTCTGCTTGTCGAACTTACCTGGGCCGCTGGAGCTTTGGTCAGTTTAAGAGCCTTCACTGATAATCCATCACGTCCTACTTGGTGCAAGAAGTAATTCTTGAAATGTCTCTTTCCTTGATCCTCAGTTGGTAATAAAAAGATCGAGGGTCAATTCATGAGAACATTGTCCCACCCTCACAACCGAGAAATGAATCCTACATTCTTGGCAAACGGTGTTAACGTGTCCCATGATGAGATACTCCGTTTGATCAACCCTCAAGTCAAATACTTTTTCAACTAAATCCTTAATTCTTTCTACTAAGCTAGTGTCATTCTTCATAATGTCTCTGATACTGATTCTATCCCTTCCTTAATCCCGTAGCACACTCATTTCCCTATCCCAACGAATTCTCGTGAACCCATCTGAAACCTTACCTGCCGATCCAGTGTTCATATGGTCTAACTGAAATAACCCTAATAGTATCTTCCTCAATAGCTAGGCACCCCATAACTGCAACCAGGCCCTTTCCTTTTAACCTCAGAAGTCACCATCATACCTTACAATCCATGGTTGTCCATTATTTGGCAGACAAACCCACCCTCAAGATCACCTCAAATTCCTCATAGAACCAACTCAAATTAATAAAAGGAACAAGAACTAGAAATCCAACTAGCTGCCTTTGAAGGACTAGCCTCGGCTCTAACTGTATTAAGATGGACACTTGAACTGGGGTATAGCTATCTGTACTCTTAGCTCTTCCGTCTTTGACTTTGGGCAATTCCTCTTGACGTGCCCTACTATTCCACATAGAAGACATGCCTTCCCTCGGAATTCTCTTAGATGGCGTCCCCTGCACCTGGCACATACTAGATAACTCCTCCAGACCTCATCATCGTCCTAACGGCCTCTCCAAATACTATCACCCCTCCTATCAGGACCAGGAGAAGCATAACTATTAGGAGTCTTTCTTTCCTAGTCACTGGGCCTCTGCCCCTACCTGATCTCGCAAATGGGGATACCATTGCCTAAGCTTAGGTAACAATCTCATATACTAGAGTGATCCTAACACTCTGGGCCATCCCAGGGTTCAATCCTCTAGTGAATCACTCATTTCAGGACACATCCGTTGGTAGCAAATCAAACGTGAATTTGGCTAATCTACGAAACTCACTGATATACTCTGTCACTGTCTTACTACCCTGAATCGAGTTCATAGACACATTGGTATTCATAATTCAAACTGCGTCGCAATAAGGCCTCCTGTTGCACCATTGTTTGAATCCCTCCCAACCCATCATGACAACATTCCCAGTCTGGGATACAACTTCCCACCATGTTCGGGAATCCTCCCGCAACATATACGTAGCACAAGCCTCTATCATTGCCTTTCGCTCCTATAAAGCCAAGGACAGAGCTAACCATACCCGTCCACTATTCAATTGTGAACGGGACCAAACCTCCCTTAGGCTGAATCGTAATTGGTGCCATTGTTGCCAACATACACAAGGCAACGTTCCCTGAAAGACCCCGTTGTCTCAACCACATAATCTCTTCATCTTGCCTTTGAAATCTTGCTTGCATGGCAACAAACATCTGCTTCCAATCTCAGGGCTGACAGATGATGCTGGCCTCAACTGCCATTCGCAACCTCACCATTAACACGGCCTGATCCAGGTGACTGCCTTGGAAACAAAACTACCAACTGTATCTACAGCTAGCAACCTAACCTACCAGCCCTGATATTCTTATCCAACACTATGCCATTAACAAGGCCAAAAAACACAATATCCATATACAATGTATATGCCAGGACACAAGTCCATAACACTCATGCATCAATTACCAAGCCTCATTTCCACGAAATACATGCATATACATCATGCTAACTTTTCTAGCAGATAAGGCAATTAAGATAAGCACTTAAACAAGTATTGCATTTTGTTGACGTCATTTTTCGTCAACTTAGAAAAGAAGAGAAATTAAACTTAAAATACCAGAGGAAACGGATAATATAGACGCGATTTTTTACGTGGTTCAGCAGTTAAAATCTGCCTAGTCCACGAGTCTGTGTAATTAACTCTTTGGAATTCTCTGATGGCTTTTTGGAAGCAATTGTACAGAGTTTTCCCAGTATTCATTTCTCCCTCCTTACAAATGAATCATCCCACTCTTTTTATAGAGTGGTTTTCCCAATATCTTCTCACAGAATTCACGTTGATATAATATAAATCAATTAAAATAAATGCATTAATTGCTACGTACGCGGTTAAATCCCATGGTATTTGGGATTAGTAACATATTACATTAGATCCCTTAAACGTAGGGATTTTACAACAATAAATATGTACACACGCAGTTTACGAGCGTAGGCATTTGACTCATACGCCTTTGAGGTCGTTCACCCACCGCGGGCTCATACCCTCAGTTCGCTTCTGTTGTTGACGAAACCATCTTCTTTGAGCTCACAATACTCGAGCTCGAATCGCCTTGTCTGAGGACTGGAAATGAATCAAAAGATTTTATACAAGTGTTGAACTATTGCCATTGTGAGTTTCGAGCCTATCTTATAGTCTCGAACCACCTCTGAGACTACATAGTTTCCAAGCTCACCAATCCCAAAGTTGTCGCATTTACTACTTAATGAGACTGTCTTTGACTTTCTCATCAATGTTGATTACATGATGAATATGCTTCGAGATCAAAATCGAGCCTGAATTTCGAGATCAAAGTCTCCATTCTCGAAATCTGGGTGTAACATTTTGCCCCCTCAAAAGTATCAGTTCAAGTCCTATGAGAAGGAAACTTTTGAACTGCCTTTTTTGAAAACTAAGCCACCTACTACACTTGAGTGTGGACACGTGTCAGCCACGGGTTGCTTAATCAGAGTACTCGAGTACTTTTTCACCACACCCACGTCTATTTGCATTTAAGCTTTTTGCCGCCATCATCACGTTTGCACCCGACCGTTTGATCGAATACCAAATCCACCCAATGGTCCAGATTAGCTCGACCCTTGAACTCCCTTTGGGATATATATATATATATGACTATACCATCTTCCTCCTCTTCACTTTTGCGCTTCAACCCTCAGAGAGAGAAAAAACCAGAGCTTAAAAATCCATTTTCATCTTTGCATGTTCTCCAAACCGAAGAGACATAATACCCCTGACATTTTCGACTCCATGAGAGCTTTCTTGCAACTGATCCTACAATCGTCGATCTCACTGTACCCGCAAGCTTCGTAAGTTTCTTGTTCTTGACTCTCTTATTTTTATTTCTTAATGCATTTTTGTGTTTTTCATTCCTGTATGAATGTAGTCTGTAGTTGGTAGTTTTAGAAATATTGCTTAGCACAAACTTTTGATTCAAAAATTTTGTCAACATAGTTCTAAAACCCATACTTAGTGTAAAAAAAGCAAACATGAAGTGTTTTCAGATTACGGGTAGTCTATTGTGTAAGCCAATAAATGGGGTTCTGAATGAGGGTTTTTAATTGCACAAATCCCAAAATTATTACCTTTTTGGGTAACCGTCAACTTTTCCCCTGAAAATCTGGGATTCTTAAAATGAATCCACACTTTCCCACTATCGAGTCAAGTACACGCTCGAAGCCTGAACTTTACAATAGTTCAAGCTTCTTCCTCGAATTCAATCTATCATTTCGAGATCTCGGTCTTGATCGAGCTTACTCTGTGATCTCGAACCATCGAGCTCAAATCACCAAAATTATACTCTGATTTCTTGTATGCCTGGCCCTCACCCTTTTCTTTCTTGCTAGATGTCGCAAAACTCTGAGAATCGGTGGGGGTCAGTGCTTGCAATTCCTTATTCTCCATCAACTCCCAGTCCAGAGTCTCCCTTCACTCGGAACCATCGACTGATACGTGAGCACAATGCGAGGTGCGAACAAGAGGACATTCGAGCCCATTTCCGACGTCAGATTGACAAGGTCCGAAAAAGGAAAAAACTCCGGGTCGCGATTTATCCAGATCCGGACCCCACGATCAAACCTATCCCGCTCGATCCCAAACTCAAAGTCACCATTGCTTACGAGCTTGGTGCACTTTCATTTTCGCTGATGGAGGACCCTTCAGATCACCCTTCTACTTCGTGAGCGGCATCAATTCTGACCCTGCAAAGAGGGTTTTTTTGAGTCTGAACATTACTGGAGCTCGGTCACCTCAACGAGCCAAATTTCTGACATTCTAGCTTGCCATGGCCTGAAGCTCTTCGACATGCTGATGTGTCGACTTGCAACTCCAAATGAGCGGAGCTGCTACGCCCCGGGTGATGGCAAACCTGATAGCAAGATTAATCTCATGGCCTGGAGTTGTAAGCATATGGAGGCAGGGGCCCTACTGCCCCTGAAATCCTTTTTTAAGGATTTTCTGGACTTTTTTGGGCTCACCCGTTTCCAACTCCAAACCAATTCTTATAGGGTTTTGTCCACCCTCAAGTCCCTGTACCACGAGATGAAATGGGTAGGACCCTCACCTCAAGAGATCCTTTACTCTTTTGCCTGAAGAGCAACCCCTCTCGAGCTCGGGGAGGAGATGGCTTCTACTATTTGTCGAGCTACCCAAAGGAGAAGAAGATTTTTGAGTATATGACAAACCATCCTTCGAACTTCAAGCTGACCATCTTCTGGATGGATGGCCTCGCTCCTTCCAAATTCTACTCATTCCAACGAATTCGTAAGTACTCATACCCATTCCTTTTTTTTTTGTTCGTTTAATGACTAGGCTCAAAATAATAACATGTCTTCATTTCTCCAGCAAATTATCAACGTCCCACTCCTTCAGAGTCAATGGTGGAGCACAAGGCAGCTCTGCTCCAATTACCGTATGGTCGTCGATCCCTATCCTATCTTCTCCTTGAAGAACGACTCCGAGCCTGTGGTCTTTTGGAGCAAGATTAGTCGACAGACGACACTGCCTACCGGAAGTATTTCAAGTGGGAGCATGTTCCACTTCCCACTAAGGCGCTCCCCTCAAGACGAAGGTCGTCAAGCTCAAGGGCCCGTCGTTCTGTGGCTCGCCGTCACGACAAACCCACCTTGGGAATTGAAGCCCAAGACGAGGCCTCAAGCTTGGGTGGTGGAGGTAAAGTAATACTTAGCTTGGCCATATGGTCTCCTTCTATGCTTAAGCATAAGCCCGACACTCTGATCCTATTTCCGGATTCCAGAGATAACTTTCATGTTTGGTCCTGGGTAGATCATAGGGTACATAGGTTCAATAGTTGGTTAGGCAAATTCCAAACTATGTATAGTTTAAATGAAGTTTGGGATGGGGTCACTGTTCAATATGGGACCAATGACTATAGAGACCATTCAAGGCTATCCCCCACATATAGGGAAGGGACTCCCCCATCATCCTCTGAAGATAGGGGGATTACTTGGTCACCGAGCATAAGCTCGGGGGAGAGTACCAGTTAGGTTTCTTTTGACTTTAGCCTTGTTTCTTTTTGTAGTTTAGGCTTGATCACTAATGTGTAAATTGTGTATCTACAGGAGACATGGAGTCTGATCTTGATGATGTGCCCAGCCGCCGCTCTAGAGATAAGAAAAGCTAGCGCCCGAGGGCCTCACAGAGGTCGGGGCGCCCCTCCACGTATGCATGTTATATGCAATTTCACTTTTACGCTCCAATCTATGTTATTTAATTAAATCCATGGTTCTTGATTTGAAATCATTGAGAATTATTTAGTAGAATTGACATTATTCTTTTATGATTTTATGTGATGTTGTTGTATGAATAGAGTTGTGGTGCAACTTGTGCCACGTGTACATGGCTCATGCACACGTGGGGTATGTAGGTTGGACATATGTAATCTTACATGATTTTAAGACGAATGTTTGATTGTTATTATAGGCTCGTTGTGAAGTATCCGCACTTTATATTTTCTTGGACTCAAGGTAAGGAAGTTAGCTAGAATTTATATGAATTATGTTATGAAAAGTATACACTGATATGATTGCTAGAATTATGGTGTTATGGAAAGTATGAGCTATGGTAAGCTAAAGTGTTATGAAAAGTACGAATTATTATGTTATGATATGAGTTGTGTATGTCTGCTTGTATGTTGTATGAAAAAGCAGTAGGTTGCAAGCGTGCTAAACGCAACACAACAAATAAGTTGCTAAAGATATGACGTAACTCATAGGGCGGGCGCGCCGAGGTTATTCGAGGACCTGAGTCCTGTTTACCTCATAGAGGAGATCTTACCAGTTTATGCTTTCGTTGGTTACTTCATGATGTGACATGGACAATAGGAATGCCATGATTAGGTGGTGTATGAATATGAACATGATTATGAATACGAATTCTTATGATTATGATATATTAATATGATATAGTTACGATATGTTTTGCCATAAGTTTATGATACAAATTTAGTCTTCTTGTGTGTTCTTGAATATTGTTGCATCTGTTTGTACTTCCTTATTGGGCGCTCACCCCCTTTCAGGTAGGCAATGGGTTTTCTCCTTGGCACACATAGTGATGTGGGAGGTTCTGATGTCTAGGCATGTGTGACACGGGGTGTCCTATGAATGAATAATGATCAAGATGAGCGCCAAGAATAATTAAGAACTTATGTTATGGTTTATGTTTCAAACAACAACAGTGAGACTTATTATTTAGTTCTCTATTGTTCTGATTAATTGTTTATATCTTTTAGTTTAGTAAATTCTATATTCATTATTCATCAAATCAATTAGAAATAAAGATTGATTCTTGGTAATTAGTAACAATCCTCATGGGAACAATACTTTACTTACTACTCTATTACTTGTTTATGAATGCGTATACTTGCGTACATAATTTTCACAACATAGAAAAAGAAATTAAATTTCTAGTAAATCCCGGAAAAAAATAAACATTGTCTAAACCAAGAAAATTATTTCTATAAAATTCTAAACAGGTTGTTCCAATTGCTTTGGCTGACACAATCTAACCACTGCTAACCCTCATAGTCACCGCTTATCAGAAAGCTCCCTCGAAAAACTAAGACTCTGTAAAGAAAAGCAAAAATGGTTAGTGGAGCCAGAACCAACTATTCAAGATGATGTAGCATCTTCCACTAAACAAGCTTCTAAAAAAAGTAAATCAGATTACCTTTTGTTTATTGAATTTTTAGTCAACTGACGTGGAGTCTAAATAATTAATTCGAGAGCTTTCAATAGAATAATCAATGAACAATAAATGAGCCAACAACCTAATAATAAGGAGCAATAAATAGTCAATAACACGAGGATTTATAGAGGTTCGCCCCAAGAATTAGTAATGACCTAGTGCCTCTTAGTTTTGTATTAATCTTGAAGGATTACACAAGATCACAATGGATTACAAGTGGATTTCTATGTGTAAAAGACAATAGAATAAGTCAGAATTGCTGCTAAGTATAAAAATAGGCTGTCCAGTATATTTCTAAACACTGGTTGGTAGGATCGTTTGTGAACCCCCTCCACTGTGGAGGAGGGTTTGTATTTATACCGACCCAATGGCCCACGAGTTGCGCCCAAGCATAACTGATGGGAAAATATCCCTATATTCTTGCAGCCAGTTCTTGCCCTATTCTTTAGGAGCTCTGACCGAGTTTTCAGGCTGTTAGGTGGGTGGTGAGCGTAACTGCTTTCCACCGACCAGGTTTATCTGTCTATCAAAATTTTTGTAAGGAAATTTCAGAATTTTAGGGGAAGTGCTGCAGAAATTTTTGTGGCTATTTTTGAAAAAAATTGTGAAGGTAGTGGGGCCAAGGAAACAACCCACTAGGGAAGCATATTCAAAGAATACTAATTGGCCTTCCTCATCCTGTTCCCAACCACCCCAACCCCAGCCAAATCCATCAGTAGCTCAGCCCATTTTAGAATATGATCCCGCGTGTTTCATTAATAAGGATGTCCATGATCTTTATCAAAGGATATCCCAAAGGCCAGTGTAGAGTCCTGAAATATTTACTTAACTAGCTAGATCATAGTAGTAGTAGTAGCTAGTATTAGTGTGTAGTATGTTAGATTCCGTGGATTTTGGTTAAAGTCGGGACTTAGTTGGAAACTCGTAGCAACAATTATGGATTTTATAACTTTAACCTATAGTTTAGAAATATTAATTATAACATAAGGTTTGATTAATATTGTCGGTCTTAGATATATTATTATTATAACCTAAGGTTTAGATAGAGCCAATAAGAGCATGGTACTTGTCATAATCATGATTATTAAGGATTTAAGCATTAAGAATGGATAATTCAATAATAGAAGCATCTAGAAGCTCTAAAACCTTCCAGAAACTGTTAGGATCGTATTATGACTCAGTCAAAGTTGTTTATTCAATTATAATTATCCTAAATTAGTGCAAAAACGCATTTAAAATATCTACGTATGCCGATATATCGCAGCATAGGGGCCGATATATTGCCTAACGGAAGATACGGAAAACACGTCGACTTTGCACGAACGTATGAACAGAGGCTTGGGATTAGGTAGAGCCGATATATCGCCAGAGGGGGGCGATATATCGCCCTTAGTATGATTTTTTTTTAAAGTTTGACTTTTTGAAATTTAAAAATCCCCTTAACCACTTAGACCTGCCTTTGACTTATTTTGACCAAGTTCTGGGCGGTTGTTGAACAAAAATTCAAATCTTTTTCATTTTAAATTATTTATTTATTCCAAATTAAAATAGGTTAGTTTCAATCCTCAAACTCTATAAATAGGACCTAGTGCTCAGCCATTTCCTTCATTCTTCAAGTACTTGATCAGAGCTTCCAAGGTGCTAGTGTTGGTATAGAGAGATACACTTGGGTTTGGGATAAAAGCTTTATCGTTCTAAGCTTTCTAAACAATTGGGAAGTGAGAAATAGTGTGTTTTCAGTATTGAGGTTTAGACCAATCCATAAGGTCATTTAATGTATTCCTATTTCTTAAGTTTAGTTCTTTATAACCCTTTAGTTTTCTTTAGTTTCTTTTATTCAGACCCTAACTCTTGTTTATGATTATTGATTAGGTATTTAAGTTCTTGAAACTTAAGGTCCTTCTTGGTAAGTTTCTTCTTGATGGTGTGGTTTTCATACTCATCTCTATTCTTAGAGATTCCTACTGTTGGTTTGTAGGAGTTTTCTAATCCCATTTTTGTTCTCAAATATCCCGACTTTTTGTAAGGAAAATAGGATAGAATTTATGTGCTTATATGTTATGATATGTATGTTATGATATGTATATGTATGATATGTTTTTAGTTCTTGGGTGTTATCCAAAAAATTAGCATTGATGACGTGGCAAGTGATTCCTGGACACGTGGCTGACACCTGGAAAGGCTCTGCTAGAGTATCGACCAGAAGACGCATTAGAAGCAGTAAGCAGCCTAGTCTTTCCTGCGACCCATCTGGTCGATGGTTCCGCATACAAAGCAACATTAATGAGAAGATCTTTGTATATCCCGAATTTAACTCACACAATCTCCTGAGTATCCGATGATTCAGGAAAGAATATCTGTAACAATCTTTTGTAATCCCCCTTGAGCCTATAAATAGCAAAAGATAGCTCAAGGAAGGGACTTTTGGCTTTTAATCATTTGAGACTAAAGTAATTCTCCTAGTGATATTGTATTGTTCTTGAGAGGTTAGTGAAACTCATTGAACCCTTGTTCTTTGATCACTCCTTTAGTTCTCATATCAATAGCAATCTAAGTGGACGTAGGTTATTACCAGATCCTGGGGCCGAACCACTATAAAAATATCGTGTTGTTATTATTTTTCGTCATTACGTTCTTCTCTACATAATCATTCATATCAAGCATATTCTGACTCCGTGTTAGTTGGCCAAATCTTGGGTCAACATTCTGGTGCTTTCATTGAGAGCTTGATCAATCATTGCTGAGAAAACTAATGGCGAAAACTGGAAGGAAAGCCGTACAGGCGGCCGCTGCTGCGCCATCAAATCCACCTCCTCCTCCCCCTGCAAGCGTGGCAGAGGATGAGCCACATCTGGACTTTGAGGAGGAAGAAATGGATGATGCAATGCTGAAGAGTACCCTGGGTGCGTTACAGGAAGAGCTGGCTAATCTGAGAGCCAGTCAGGAGACTGCTGTCGGAGTTGTGGCACGGCAGCAGCAGGAGATTGAACGGAAACACGTGGACCTAAGCGAAAGGCAGGCGGAGATGGACCGCCGCCAGAGTGAAGCCATGGCAGCCCTCGAGGCAGCCTTGCTGCTGGCAAGGAATCAGGCCGCACCTGTTTCGCAACCTGACCAACCTGGCAATGGGCCACCCCAGAGGGGTCCTAATCCAAGCCCACCGATCCAGCCTTCAAGTCCACAAAGGCCCGAGCAGCCTCAAGCGCCCCATGATGACGTCCCGCTGGACCCTGGGGCGCAGCCACCATCCCAAGCTGCTTAGGGTATTCCCCCGCAACAGAGGCAGAATAGGGCCGAGCATCAGCCTCGCAGTCCTAGACGCCGTAGGGGTGATGAGCCAAACCTACCGAACAGAGGTCAGTATCCCCCTGGTAACAGGAGGGACTCAGAGTTAGGCTTTGCGGTCCGAGGTCCCCCACGGCACGATGATGCACGGGGACACCACGACCAGCGCAGGCCGCCCTCTAACGCTCGGGACGTTTCAGCCAGGAATGGAAATCGAGGGAACAGTCGATCCCACCATAGCCAGTCGAGGTTCAGAGATGGCCATGGATATAATGAGGCTGACTCAGGCAAGGGGAACGCTGGCCGAAGGAATGAAGAAAGAGGTAAAGGCAGGAGCCAGGTACCTCAAGATGACCAACCCAATAGATGGGATGCCGGGGGGTAGCCCAAACAAAATAATGTCTTCAACAGGCTCGCGGGTAGCGAGCAGCGAAGAAGAGATGAGGATTTGCGTGACGTACTCAACGATCGCCGCGAGTGGCATGGCGAGAACGTCCCCTTGCCAACAGAGGCCACAGCGATTCTTGCCGCTGTACAGGCCCAGATAGACGCCCTCAACCAGGCAGTGCAACAGCTATTCGGGGGAAGGATATCTTACATCGACCACGATAGGAGGAAAGGCACTCCTTTCGTACAGAGGATAGCTAATGCCGAAACAACAAGCAAGTTCAAAATGCCTACACTCCCAAACTTTGACGGGTATGGAGACCCAGTGTCTCATGTCAACAAGTTTGAAATTCAAATGGATATTCAGAAAGTGTCCGAAGACGTTGGATGCCGGATCTTCCCTGCAACACTTTCTGAAGCTGCGCAGGAATGGTTTTTTAAGTTCCCTCCTCAAGCATAGTTTCTTGGGAAATGTTCGTAAGGGAGTTTTACGGACAGTTCTATGCAGGTCGTGTGCATCCAATCGAAGCAAACCAGCTGGTCGAAATTCGCCAGCAAGATGGGGAGTCAGTAAAGGACTACATCCAGCGCTTTATGCGAGCGACGGCTGGAGCGAAAACGGTGGGGGACGAAGGAAAAATGATGGCCATTACCGCAGGGGTAAAACGTCGTTCTCCCCTCTGGAAAAGTCTCCGAAAGGAAGGAGTGAGAACTACCCAAGAATTTTTGGACCGGGCTGATCGCTACATCAATCTCGAAGAAGCCATCGCTGACGACGGAAAGCCCTCAAGCAAGGATAAGAAGGCTTCCGAACCTGCCAAAGCCGCCAATGGTTCCAAACCTAATGGCAACAGCAAAGGCAACGGAAATGGCAATGACAATGGCAAGAATGATGGAAAACGGCCGTATAACGAGCCTTCCACCTCCGACAATAAACGAGCCAAGGGTAATCGTTATGAACCTCGGTTCACTAACTACATTGCCCTCGTTGAGTCTCGGGGAGAGGTTTATCAGGCTACAAGTTCTAGTGTGCCTTACAAAAAACCTGGCCCCATTCGGAAGGATATTTCGAAGAGGGACACTACCAAGTTCTGTCGTTATCATAATGACTACGGACATGACACCAAGGAATGCAACCAGTTGAAAGACGAAATCGAGTTCCTTATTAGACAAGGAAACTTGAGAAGATACGTACGGGCCTCGGGAAATTCCCAATGAGAAGCTCCGAGTGGCAACGAGCAAGCGCCCACGCGCCAATGCTCGCCACCCTAACAGCCTCCCCCCGTGACTGGAACACTCTTAACCATCTGTGGAGGCCCGCAGCTCGTGGGAAATAGCGGAAAGGCCAGGGAACGATATGCTCAGACTCTGCACCACGACTAGGACATCGAGATGATGGCTGTGGAGGATCATGCACCAAAAAAGGCTCGGTCAGAGGAAGGTGAGAAAACCTTCTCTGATGGCGACGCCCAATGCGTCAGGTTCCCACATTCCGATCCGCTGGTCGTGGACATCCAGATGGCCAACATGATGGTAAAGAGAGTACTGGTCGATACAGGAAGTTCAGTGAATATCCTGTATAAATCAACACTGGAACGCATAAAATTGTCCGTTAAGGACTTGGAGCCCTGCAACCAAACGATATACGACTTCTCTGGAGAAGGACTCGCCCCCGCCGGATTGATCAAACTCCCAGTAATGATGGGTACAGCGCCTGCAACAAGGACATTACTCGCCACTTTTGTAGTGGTCGATTGTCCCTCGGCGTACAATGCCGTTATTGGAAGGCCCATAATGGTTGATCTGCAGGCCGTCATCTCTATGTGGCACTTGGCCATGAAGTTCCCAATAGACGCGGGGGTAGGACGCGTGTTGGGAAACCAGAGGGAAGCCAGGGAGTGCTACAATGCCTCAATCACAAAGGCAAAGAGTGGAATGTCGAAGAGCGCTACCTCAGATAGGTTGCAGATGGCAGTTGATACACAAGCCCAATCCGGTGATGAAGTCACCAAATAGGGTGTTCCCCAAAGTGAGGACAGAGATCTAGATCCTTGCTTTGGGGATTTTGAAGAAAATGTTGGACCCGTCGAGGACCTAGAGGAGGTCCAACTCGACAAAGAAGACCCGACCAGAGTCGTAAAGGTTGGGAAAAACTTAGAGCCTACCACGAAGAACGCACTGGTCGAATTTTTGCGAAAGAACCAGGAGGTTTTCGCGTGGTCGCATAAAGACATGGCTGGGATAGATCCCGCAGTTATCAGCCATGTCCTGAATATAGACAAGACCTTTCCACCCGTGCAACAAAAGAGAAGGCTGCTCAATAAAGATAGATCAAGAGCCTTAAAAGAAGAAGTCGAAAGACTAAAGGAGAATGGGTTCATCAGGGTGGCATTTTATCCATCGTGGGTCTCAAATCCAGTGCTGGTTCCCAAGCCTAATGGAAAATGGCGGACTTGCGTGGATTTTACGGACCTCAATAAGGCCTGCCCAAAAGACTGCTTCCCACTCCCAAGAATCGACCAGCTGGTTGATGTAACTGCAGGGCACGAGATCCTCTCGTTCACGGATGCATATTCAGGCTACAACCAGATTAGCATGCACCCCCCTGACGAGGATCACACCAGCTTTCAGACCGATACGGGCTTGTACTGTTACAAACTAATGCCCTTCGGACTGAAAAACGCAGGTGCGACTTACCAACGGCTAGTCAACCACATGTTTACGGAGCTAATCAGAGTAAACATGGAGGTATACGTGGACGACATGCTGGTAAAGTCTAAGAGGGTAGAAGGACATGTGAGGGATTTACAAGAGTGCTTTAGTGTATTGAACAAATACCAGATGAAGTTAAACCCCCTCAAATGTTCCTTCGGAGTTGGATCAGGGAAGTTTTTGGGGTTTATTGTAAATTCAAGAGGAATCTAGGCCAACCCCGACAAGATAAAAGCCCTGATCGACATGAAATCGCCGGAGAGGATCAAGGATGTACAAAGTTTAACCAGAAGAATCGCAGCCATAAGTAGATTCATTTCAAAATCAACAGACAAGTGTGTCCCTTTTTTCAATCTACTTAGAGGAAATAAGAAGTTTTAATGGACGGGAGACTGCGAGCAAGCATTCCAGGCCTTGAAAGCCCATATGGCACAGCCTCCCATCTTATCAAAGCCAATTGAAGGAGAAACTTTGTTTATTTACCTGGCGATTGCTGAAGTTGCTGCTAGCGCGGTACTAGTGCGAAAGGAGGAAGGCGTACAAAAGGCAGTCTACTATGTGAGCAAAAGGCTGATCGGGGTTGAATTGAGATATCCACCAATCGAGAGGTTAGCATATTGCTTAATCCTGGCCTCTAGGAAGCTACGCCCCTACTTTCAAGCTCATCCTATTACAGTTCTAACTGACCAGCCCCTTCGGCAAGTCCTCCAAAAACCAGAAGCGGCTGGACGATTATTAAAATGGGCAGTCGAACGGGGGCAATTCGATATTACTTATTCACCGCGAGCAGCAGTCAAGGGACAAGTCTTGGTCGACCTTATTGCAGAGTTCACCGAACTCCCAGACAGCGAGCAGTGCTAACAGCCTGAAGCGCCTGAGTCTCAAGACATATCTCCTTCATGGAAGTTATTCACGGATGGGTCCTCCAATGAAGCCCACGCTGGAGCGGGAGTGATATTGATAACGCCGGAAGGGCATCGATTTCACTGCGCCATCAGGTTTGACTTCACTACGTCAAATAATGAAGCAAAATATGAAGCACTCCTCGCTGGATTGAGGATGGCAAAGGATATGAGCATAAAGATGCTTGATATCTACAGTGGCTCACAGCTGGTGGTGAATCAGGTCCTAGGAGAATATCAAGCGTGAGGCTTGAAAATGATGGCCTACTTAAATAAAACAAAAGACCTACTAGCCCAGTTCACGAAGTACACCCTCCAACAAATCCCGCGAGATCAGAATTCAAACGCAGATGCCTTAGCCAAACTCGCAAGCGTGAAGGATGCTGACACTTTGAACATCGTGCCAGTAGAGAGACTGAGTGAGCCAAGCATTCAAACAATCGAATCCAGTATGGAGATACGGATGGAAGATACATGGATGGCACCTTATTTGGAGTATCTGACAAATGGTACGCTGCCAACAGATAAGAACAAAGCCAAAACTCTACAAAGGCGAGCCGCTAGGTACATACTGGTCGATGGTGTTATGTACCGAAGAGGATATTCAATATCACTACTCATGTGCGTTACACCAGAAAAAGCTAAGGAACTCATGAAAGAGGTGCATGAAGGCTTCTGCGGGGATCACGCTGGGGGGCAGAGTTTGGCAAAGAAGATTCTAAGGCAAGGCTACTTCTGGCCAACTATGAACGAGGATTCGATGGAGTTTGTACGAAGATGTGATTAATGTCAAAGATTCTCCAAGATTCCACGAGCAGCTCCAAACGAATTAAAACAGATGCAAAGTCCGTGGCCTTTTGCAGTATGGGGGATAGATTTGATTGGATCCCTACCTACAGGGAAAGGCGGAGTAAAGTATGCAGTCGTAGCAGTCGATTACTTCACCAAATGGGCCGAAGCTGAACCGCTCGCTACCATCATGACCAAGAAAATCCTTGACTTCGTTATCAAGAACATTGTCTGTCAATATGGTTTGCCTAGGAACATAGTTTCAGACAACGGAACCCAGTTTGACAGCGATTTATTCACCGATTTCTGCGAAAGGCATGGAGTCATTAAAAGCTTTTCTTCAGTTGCACACCCCCAGGCGAATGGGCAGGTAGAAGCCGTGAATAAAACTCTTAAAGACACCCTAAAGAAGAGGCTCAAAGAAGCTAAGGGAGCGTGGCCAGAGCAATTTCCTGAAGTCCTCTGGTCGTATAGAATGTCTCACCGAACAGCGACAGGACATACCCCATTTTCCTTGGCCTACGGATATGAGGCGATGTTGCCTGTCGAATTAGATCCCCCCTCACATCGACGTCTAACATTCGACCAGGACCAGAACAACCAACTGATGATGGAATCCCTAGACTCGATTGATGAAATACGGGAGAAGGCCCAACTCCGAGTTGCTGCATACCAACAAAAAGTTGCCCGGTACTTTAACTCCAAAGTTAAAGAGAGAAAATTCAACGTCGGAGACTTGGTGCTATGATGAGTTTTCTTAAATACCCGCGACCCTACTGCTGGAGTGCTCGGACCTAATTGGGAAGGACCTTACCAAATTGAAGAAGTCCTTCATCCGGGCACCTACAAACTTGCACGCTAAAATGGAGATCTCGTTCTGCGTTATTGGAATGGAGAACACCTGCGCAAGTATTATTAGTGAACAGTTCTTCTTAAAGGACTGGCTTGTATTAATTTTTCTTTTTACAAGTTTAGCAAAGAGGGTTAGCCACGCTATATGGCTAATCGCTCGTATTTGTAAGATTCTATTTCAGAATCACTCGTAAAGACATGTTTAGTCCATTTTTAATACGAGATTATAAGGGACTGTGCGCAGCCAGTCATTCTTGCCAACCTTTGTGAATTTATATTTGCAAGTATTTGCTCATTACGTGTGTTGTTTTGCTGTATTACAAGTATTATTTTTGCACACGAACAGGAATGTTCGAATAGGTCATGGTCAAGGCAAGTGACCAAGGACCTAAAGCTCCTCGATCACTTGGGGGGCATATAAGGCACATCGATAGCAAAGCATACCATGAGGTATGTAAACACATGAACAAAATGAGTGAAAGCATGCTGAGGTACTTAGAGTATTTTTCAAAATTTATATTTTGTTAAATCATGCCAAAGTACTATGCTAAGTTTGGTCATACAGACAAATGTTATAATAAATGAAAATATTATAGCATCATGCAACCTTTTACACCGCAAGCATCACTTCTTGGATGTAATTGTTCAAGTAAAAGAAAAAGATTTACTGCCCATGCAGCAAAGTTTAAAATAAAAATATTGTCTTTACATCACGACCCGTGGGTCGTGTAGTCAAAAAGAAAGAAAAAATAATGGAAAAACTCAAGAGGCATTTGGGGCCGGAGGGTCATTTGTGGCATTCTGGTTGACAACATCCTCAACAGCCCCTCCTTCTTCTTCAGCACCAGCCAGACTTGGGGAAGCAGGGATCCTCGCTCTTGCCTCCACTTCAGCCAATTGGGCAGTGCAGCGAGCCAGCTCGGCAGCCCTTATATCCTTTGAAAGATAGCAGAAGTCTGCTCCCTGATTGTGTTTCCAGAAGTTGTAGAAACATCGGAGCGTCGTCCTCTTATACCTTTCCAGATTTTTGGAGTTGTCGAGCTCCAACTGCTTTACTTTGCCCTCGAGAGTGGCGATGGCCTCGTCCTTGGGTTTGAGAACCTCTTCCAATCTTCTGATTTCGCGAAGGTGGGTGCGGCTGGCATCCTGATAATCCTGCCTCGACTTTATCGAAGCTTCCTTCACAGCTTCAGCCTCCGATAACTTTGTCACCGCAGCATCCCTCTGTTGGACCATCGCCTCCAACTCCTTGGCGTGCCTGGCCTCTGTAGCAGAAAGCTCCTCGGATGCCTTCACTTGGTACCCCTCAATGGCCTTTGCCCTAGCCTGCTCGATGGTGGCTTGGGTGCGGGTGCGAGCAGTGGTGGCGGACAGCAAAGCCTGAAGACAAAGGATAAGAGTTAGAACCTGTGGCAAAGACTAAAAGACTAAGGCCAAAAGGATTAAAGAAGTACTTACGCTGGCTATTTCGTTCAAGGTCCTGTTCAGGATCAGGTCGACAGTCATATTTCCTGCCTCAACCATTGCATCCTTGACGCGGTCATTTTTCCCGATGAACGCAATGCGGTCTTTTGCTACTCGTACGGCACGACTCGAGAGTTTGGCCCCAAGGGTCTCTTCCCGCCTATCTTGTTCCCTGCTGGGTGCAGCCGGAGGAGGATTCTTTGGAGCCGGAGGAGGGATTTTTGGAGCAGGAGGAGTCTCTTTCTCGGCAGGGGCCGGAGGATGAATAGAAGTTTGCCCAGCTGGCACGTCCTTGGGAGGGTCCTCTGTTCGACTTTTCTTGGCCGGTCTCTGGCTTGTTTCGCCAGTTTGTCTCCGCGATGACTTCCTTCGGAGCTGAGGAACTTCTTCTTCCTCCTCAGCATTGTATAAATCGAAGACGTTGGGAGTGGTCATATTTGCACGCGAGAAAAAGCATGCAAAAGGGTAAAGACAAAAGCATATGAAGACTATCTATCAAAACGAAAAAGAAGGTCACAAAGTTAGTACCCGAGCTACAACTACTGGTCGGTATACTATTGACTCTATTAGTCATACACTCATTATCTGGCATGAAGAACTCTGGCCCTAAATTTGGAGTATATGTAAAGTTGCCTTCCCCGTCAAACAAATGACAGGGAATTGGCAAGCTACTTAAAAGCAAAATAACTTTACCATTTTCATCAGAGGCTTCCCCCAGGTCCACAACTGGCTCTTTGGCCTTTTGTTTACCCTTGCCTTGGGGAGTAGAAGGCCTTTCTGCGGAAGGATTGCCCGTGGGCTCCCTGATTGTAACCCCCGTTGGCCTCCTTCGAGGAGGGGACACGGGAGGTTGCTACTCGGGAACCCCCTCGGCAGTGGCATCGTCTACCACGGACCCTCTTGTTTCATGGTGAGGAGCCAGGAGGCCAGACAGCCTCAAGTTTTCATCGGTGACCAGGGACTTGACGCTTTTTTCTGCGTCTGTCATCCTGGCCAGTCTATTGGACCTCAACACCATGTCTGGTGTTGAGGTTGGACGTAACCATGGGCCTGAAAGACAAAGTGCAATTTGAGAAAAATGAAAGGAAACTCCTTGATTAAAAGTATCGACCAGTCAAAGGCAGGCACTTACCTCCTCGAGCGAAGGCCAGGTTGTTGCTGGTTATGTCCGGTGTAAGGAAGTACTCCTTACTGTACTGCCCCACGTTCGATATATGCATGGTGTCACTCAGGAACGTCCGGTTGGTCTCCTGGTGACAGAAGTGGAAGAAACCCGTTCCATATTGTTTCGGGTTGGATTTAAGGTCAAAAAGATAGTTGACCTCATGAGGGGAAGGTTCTGGCCATTTCTTGAGTTTATACAGGATATAGAGTGCGGCCAGCATTCTATATCCATTTGGAGTAATTTGGAAAGGGTCGACATCGAAATAATTGGCCACCCCCTCATAAAAAGGATGTAGAGGGAGGTAAGCCCCCGCCTCTAAGTGATACCGAGACCAGGCACTATATACGCCCCCAGGGAGGATAGCCCTTTGGTCTGCGGCAGGAATTGTAATGGAAACCCCTGTAAGAGGGTATTTCCTGAAGTAGTTAGCGACCATCCGCATGGTCATTGAGCTGGTCAGAGAAGTATACCACTCGACATCAGGCAAATTCTGATGGCGAGGGCGGGCCCTGGTTTGGATATTAGGGTCAGGAATAGGATTTTCTCGACCACTGGTCGAGGGAGCCCTAGCCTGCGAATCAGGCTGGGGAGGAAGGTTTGGACTGTTTTCAGACTCAGGTCTTTTCTTGCCTACGGATTTGGAACGGGCCATTTGAGGAGGAGAAGGACGGGGTCTAGTAGAAGATCGTGAGAAGGGAATCTCGTGGACTCGGTCGGCCGGTTGTTCTTCACCCTCGATCAGCTGGGCGAGAAGATCGTCGTCGATGGGCCGTTCACCTCCCCACAAATCTGGCATCAATGTCTGCAAACAGAAGAATGGGGAGGTGAGGATAAAGAATTTTTAAAGGCTTTTTAGAATAACGCTGGACGAGTATAAAAGCCAAGCTTTTATACAACAGCACTCTAACAAAAAGCTAAGTGTTCCATACGAACAGTTTGAAAGACGGATCAAAGGGTGAAAGTAAAAAGTTTTTCAAAAAAGCATTTTCAACTCCCCTTAGGGCGGGGAAAACCTATTTTCCAACTAGCCTAAAGAACGAATTTTTACTTTGATCTTATGTCCTAAAAGTATGATCCTAACTACTAAACTAACTCGTAACCCTTTTTTGCCTACAAAACATTCTACTCACAAGCATTTCGAACCAGAAACAGATAAACTCATACAGTCAACATACAGAAGCATGCACCACGAAAATTTGAAGCATAAGAATTCGAAAACTTACCTAGAAAATGATCATGGAGATGGAAAAAGGGCCTTCGAAGATCAAGGAACTATCGGTCTGAGCCTTGGAAGTACAGAAGAAACGGTCTCCAGGGACGATTAAAGCTCTGACTTTTAGGGTTTCTTGTGAAGACAATGGCGTGCGTAAAAAGAAAAGGAAGATTTCGAAGGTATTATATAAGTTTGTCTGTGGCATTAAAAAGGTGTAATCATCAGTTTCCCTTTTTCGAAGTACGGGGAAGCGGAATGGCCGTCGAATTTTTTCTGGGGAGTCGAAAAGACGTGATTAGACAGAAGTAGGTTACTTTTTCCAAGAACACATGAAGGGTTCTGACACGTAAGGCGGGGTTACCGAAGAGTTGTTCGTCCAAAAGTTTATTTATTGCTCGTGATAAATAAACTTGGGGGGCAAATGTTATCCAAAAAATTAGCATTGATGACGTGGCAAGTGATCCCTGGACATGTGGCTGACACCTGGAAAGGCTCTGCTAGAGTATCGACCAGAAGACGCATTAGAAGCAGTAAGCAGCCTAGTCTTTCCTGCGACCCGTCTGGTTGATGGTTCCGCATACAAAGCAAAATTAATGAGAAGATCTTTGTATATCCCAAATTTAACTCACACAATCTCCTGAGTATCCGATGATTCAGGAAAGAATATCTGTAACAATCTTTTGTAATCCCCCTTGAGCCTATAAATAGCAAAAGATAGCTCAAGGAAGGGACTTTTGGCTTTTAATCATTTGAGACTAAAGCAATTCTCCTAGTGATATTGTATTGTTCTTGAGAGGTTAGTGAAACTCATTGAACCCTTGTTCTTTGATCACTCCTTTGGTTCTCATATCAATAGCAATCTAAGTGGACGTAGGTTATTACCAGATCCTGGGGCCGAACCACTATAAAAATATCGTGTTGTTATTATTTTTCGTCATTACGTTCTTCTCTACATAATCATTCATATCAAGCATATTCTGACTCCATGCCAGTTGGCCAAATCTTGGGTCAACATTGGGTATATGATTTGTTTAGATAACAAGCATATAACTTGTTTATATAACAAGTCCCAAGAATATATTCCTTGGGCATAGGATTTGTTCAGATAACAAGCCCGATAAATTTATATGATTTGTTTAGATAACAAGCCTCGTAAATCTATTGGCATATGATTTGCCTAGTTAGCAAGCCCCGAGAAGAATGATGGACATTGTAGTCCCATATGATATATGTTTTTTTTAGTCATATGTTTTATAGTGTATGTTCATATTATAGTCTTATGATTTATGATGTATGTTTTTAGTAGATTTTCCTTGCTGGGCATTAGGCTCACTCCTTTTTTTTAGTGTGATGCAAGAAAATTATATGGAAGGCGGAAGGATTCTTGGTAGCTTGGCTTGTGTGTTGAGAATGAATGGAATGAGTGGACTACATGTCGATGGAGGATGTTTATTTTAGTCTTTTGAATTATGTTTCTTTTGTAGTTCCGCATTTAGTTTTTTCAACAATTGAATTAAAGTTATGTTTTATGTTTTTCTTTTAAACAATGGGTACCCATGCCATATTTTCTATTATTATGTATTTGATACAATATTTTGAGTTTTTAATAAAGTTATATTATTTCTTATGTATCTTTCCCAAAATAGTAGCTATGTCTAATAGTTTTAATGGTCCAAGGTCTTAGAGATAGTTGAGTCATTACACCGAGCTATTCAAGAGCGTGGGATGGACATTAAAGAAGAATAATACCCTAATGACACTTATCATATTATTAGGAGTGAAATTTTACGCCGAGGTTGGCAATTGTTTGTGGACAAAAAGATGCCAAAAGCTAATTGCTCCTTGGTTTATGAGTTTTACGCTAATTTTCCTGGGTTTGTATATAAAAAGGTGTTTGTTAGGGGCATTTCAGTTGAATGTGCTATTGAGAATATTGATGCTTTATTAAATGTACCTACGTTAACTCAAGAAGAGGATGAGTATTATCAATTAGCATATCATAGTGAGATAAACTGGACTGAGGTGGCTGAGACCTTAGGAATTCCTGGTGCTTCATTTGTTATCCAGAATGGGGAACCCAAACATTTACGAAGATACCAAATGAATGTCGTAGCTAAAGCTTGGACTCTTTCTACGAGTACAAGACTTATGCCAAACACCCACTTATCTGAAGTGGGTACTGATAGGTGTCTTTTGGTATATGCCATAATGACAGGGCTTTCCATTGACATTGGGTGAGTTATTCTCCAGAGCATTAGGGATTTAGGTCGCATGACCACTATTGTTGGGTTGGGGCATGGCTCCATGAAAACTGATCTATGTGAGATTTGGGAGGTGCCAAAATATCCTAGTGATATTTTTAGGAAGGCTATGGGGGTTATTTCTCGAGCTACAGTGAATAAATTTAATGCCCCAACCTTAGAGCCACCTGTACCGGTACCCAGAAATGTAAGAGTTAGTAGGGAAGGAGAAGCAGTTGAGGAGCCCATACTAGCCACTGATCAAACAGACGGAGTGAGAGTAGCTGAAGAGGAGAGAAGAAAAGAATACCCTCAATATTTGGCACTAGAGGCTCCATCGGATCCACACTTTGCTAGACTCGATTACATCATTCGACAAAATCAGCATACACATAATTATTTGGGTGAGCTTCATGATTTCCATAGAGCTCAAGTTGATAGGCAGAACGAGCTGGTTTACCGATGGTCGAACCAAGAGGCGGACCGGTAGTACTTCCCTTATCCACCGCCTTGGCATCCATTTCTAAACCCACCACCATTCTGAAGTGATTTGCACTAGGTAAGTTTTCTTTTCTTTACTTCTTTTTAAACATTGGGGACAATGTTTAGTTTAAGTTTGGGGGAGGGAGCTTATTTTTCTGTTAGTGATGTTTTGTGTGATATGTTTATGTTAGTGTTTAAAGTTTTGTTTTAGTGTGTCTAGTTTGGTACCAACATGAATGAAAATTGACAACAATTGCCGATGAGAATAAAATGAATGTTATGAGTATAATTCAAAGAAAATGAAATCTGAAACAAAATCTGTGTGCTTGATTAAACACTTCGTTAGTTCATTTTGGTTTAGATAACATTTGTTGAATATTTTGTCAATATGTTAAATTTATGTTTTTGATATTGATTATGATTGCTGAAATTGGTTAGTGGAATGATTAATGGGAAGTGAAAATTATTTTCAACAATTCTAGAACTTGCTTACTTATTATTCGAGGCGAAATAATATATCATGTATGCTTAGGAATATAATTTAGGCTATCATTTGGATCGTTTGAGCTTTTCTTGCCAACCTTAGATTACTTAATCCTTTGGTTACCCTTTTTTAGCCTAATTTTGTATCCTTTTTGTTCTAAAACCATCATTTAAGCCTAATACTTTCCCATTGGTTATATCCGCCCCTAATATACTATGAGCATATGATTGAGAAATAATTATGGGGATTGATGTGTAATGGGGTTTAATGGTGATTTGAGTGGGTTTAGAAAGTGGAAGTGAAAAAATCTAGAGAGAATATATATATTGAAAAAAAAACAAAGAGAAGAGAAAAGAAAAAAATGATGAAAGATATTTCAATACACTCCCAATATGCGTACATAAGAAAAATCAAGTTTGGGGGAGTGTAGTTATTATTGAAAAAATAAATAAATATATATCTCCCTAAAGAAGAAAAAAATAAGTAACAGAAGGGATTTTGGAATTGTATTCTTGTGGAAATAAAGTTGGTGAGTTTTGGTCATGTGCTTATAGTAAAGTGAACTTAAAAACTCATCTTTCATCTACCTTTACCTAAGCTATCGTTACAAGCCTATAAAATTCCTATCGATTCTTATGCATATCATGATTTATATTAGTGGAGAATAGCAAGTAAGTGAGCTTATGGAATTATTTGGTTTGAATGGATCATTAGGAAAGAAATTTAGTGAGCATAATTGAGTTCAAATTCATTTATTTAATGATCATGAGTTGATAATAAAAAATGTTAGTAGACTAAGGTGTGTTGATGAAGTGTTTTGAGCAAAATTCTAGATTGACCAAACTGTAGGGTAGTTTTATGAGAATTATATGATTAACATTCATGATTTTGAGGCATAATTTTTGTTGTTGGTATAGTTCATGTTGTTAGAATTTAGAATTGTTTTGAGTCCTTTGTTTGAGGGCGAACAAAGAGTAAGTTTGGGGGAGTTTGATAACTTCATTTTAGGGTCATTTTAGAAAGTGTTTTTGTGGTAATCTTGAGTGTTTATGTGTGTTTTGTGCAAGATTACTCTTTTGTTTGTCTTTGTTGTAGGTTGGTGCGATGAAACATGAGAAAAATGCAAAAAGAAGTTAAATGGTGGAAAAAATGAGGCTTTTGGCAATTATTGGACTAAAAATGATACAAAGGATAGGTTTTGATGAAGAGATGAGCTAAACGATCAAATTTGAGAAATTTTTTAATTAAAGTCGCGACTTGGACTTATGAGTTGTGACTTGAGGTGAAGTCAGAGGTGCATATGTTTGCTAGAAAGAGTTAGTGTCGCGACTTGGGCTTACAAGTTGCAACTCAAGAGGGAAACAAAGGCTTAATTTAAGGGGAAAGTTAGACACGGGCCACGACTTGAAAATCTAAAGTTGCGGCCCCTGAAGCTATTATACGAGAAAAAAAGGGCCAAAACAGACACAGGCCGCGACTCAAAAAAGGCCAAATCGCGGCCCGCACAAGGAAAAACTCAGAAGCTTTTAATTTTTTACTATAAATTCGTGTTTAGGGTTTAATTAAGTCATGAGGTCAGTTTTTAATTACGTTTTTAGAGACTAATTGTTGTTCTTAGGTTAAAAATTCTGTAGTTTCATATTTTTATTTCTTCTTCAAGTTTATGAATCTTATGTTTATTAATAATTATTTTGTTGATTTAGTCATGTCTGATATGAACTAAACTAGTCACTTGTATTTCTATCTAATTGAATTATGAATTTCTTTTGATTTTTCTTTTCTATTCTAATCTATATAATGTGTGTTTAATGCTAGTTCATACTTGATCACTATTTGCTTGATTTAATGATTTTGATTCAAAATTCGAAAGATGAGAATTGAATATGCTATCATTAAATAGACATAGGTTACATATTGGACGAAAGTACCTGTATGACTTGTGTAGTAATTAAGTTTCCATGCTTAATGTATTCTATATGTTTAAGTTTATTACTGAGATATAGAAAACCTGCATATAGGCTGAGATCTTATATCTTGAAAAAGAATAGGAATCGATTTATGTTAACCTTCTATTAGAATAGAAAGAAAGAAATCTAGAATTGATTAATACAATTAGTAGAATGAAAAGTTGATGAAATTAACACCCTAGGTCTTTTTATAGTGATTTAAATCTTTTATTTAGTTGTTTTTTGTTTAAAGTATTTTCATATTTAAAATTAAATTCAAAAATCAAATTCTTAGTTGCCAAATAGAAATTTAAAGAAAAATTAGTGGTTCTTGGAAGATAGTCTTCGAGGGAACGATACTTTACTTATCATATATTACTTGAATCGATTGCGTTCACTTGCGTATATATAATTTCACGATCAGTTATCCTCTTTGTTACTTGCTAACTAACCAGAGTTGCTCTGAATAACCTTTTCAGGACCACTTGGGTTGGCCAAAACCTATAAAGGTTTAATACACTGCCGAAAATCCGTTAAATAAATCGCTAGTTGTAAAAAATGGACAAAAATCGTGTCTTATTGATTAAAAATTAACCATACAAGCTGCGCCACTACAGTCATAGCTTACATTCATAAATATTAATTATTACAATAATTGGGTAAATCATGCCTGTGCATAATTAATATAGCTAACTTGAGCTGGTCGGTGGTAGGGGTAGTTTGTGCCTGTACCGATTAGTCAACGACCACTTAAAAATGATCTTTATTGGTAGTACTTCCTCAGGTGTTCCCCATTCCAGTAACAGGGGATAGGTACTAGATGAGGGTCTTTGTCGTATCATGCTAGCTTGTACGTGTCGGGCGATACTTTCTCTATAACCTAGTACGGACCTTCCCAGCTTGGACCTAGTACCCCTGGTACGGACCTTCCCAGCTTGGACCTAGTACCCCACGTTAAACTTTTGTTCCTTAACTCTAGAATTGAAGTATCGGGCAACCTTTTGCTGGTGGGCAGGCAGGCGCATGTTAAACTTTTCGCGTCTTTCTTCAATTTGGTCTAAGGATTCGGCCAACAACTGGTGGTTATGATCTTGGTCGTATGTTGTATGCCGGTGAGATGGTGGAGTCACCTCCACTGGCAGCATTGCTCCATATACATATGCAAGTGCAAATGGTGTATCATTAGTGGCTGTTGGTTCGGTAGTCCTGTATGACCATAGTACTTCAGGCAATCTCTCAGGCCAGTTTCATTTAGCTTCTTCTAGTTGCTTTTTCAGAGTGTCTCTGAGTCTTGTTAGCCACTTCGACTTGACCATTTTCTTGGGGATGAGAGAATGCTGAGAAGCTTTTTGTGATGCCATGCTTTGCACAGAAATTGGTGAATAGATAACTGTCAAACTGGGGGCCATTGTCAGACACTATTTTCTAAGGTAGACCAGACCTATAGATTATATTTTTCTTCACAAAATCGAGTACTTTCTAGGAGGTGATGGTTGCCAGTGGTTCAACTTCAACCCACTTGGTGAAAAAATCAATTACTACCATTGCATACTGTACTCCTCCCTTTCCCTTCGATAGCCGACCAATAAGGTCAATTCCCTAAATGGCGAAGGGCCATAGACTTTGCATACGAGTAAGCTCATTTGGGGCTACTTAGGGTATCTTGGGAAACCTTTGACACTTGTCACATTTCTGCACATACGTGAAGGCATCTTCATTCATGGTTGACCATAAGTAACCTTGCCTTAGAATCTTTTTGGACAGATTCTGCCCCCCAGCGTGATTCTAGCAGAAACCTCTGTGCTCCTCCTCCAGCAGCCATCCAAATTCTGCTTGGTTGACACATTTGAGAAATGGCATTGAAAATCCCCTTCTATACATAACACCGTCTAGGATTAAGTACGTAACAACTTTTCTCATTAGTCTTCTAGATTCGTTACGGTTGCTAGGCAGGGTTCCGTGCTCTAGATAAGGTTCAATTGGGGTCATCCATGATGGAGTGTTGTCTATTAGAAGGACTGGCTTTGGCAGGATGATATTGGGTTCGACCAATCACTCAATGGGGACCAAATTGGCCTTGTCCACTACTGCACTGCTGGCCAGTGTATCCACTGTGGCGTCCTGTTACCTTGGTATCTGCTGGATGGTGTATTTTTTGAATTGAGCAATCAAGTCCTTGATTTTGCTAAGGTAGGCCATCATTTTTTCACCATGGATAGTATACTCACTGAGGACTTGATTGACAACAAGCTGCAAATTGCTGTATATGTCCAAGAATTCAGCCCTCACTTATCTCGCTAATCTCAGGCCCACTATTAGTGCTTCATACTCTGCTTCATTGTTAAAAGCATTGAAACCAGAGAGGAGTGTGCAGTGGATGCGCTCTCCCTCGGGTGTTATTAGTGTAAGACAGACTCTAGACATCTGGTTGGTAGAGGAGTCGTCAACATGTAGCTTCCAGACTTGTGGTTCATCCTCAAAACTTTGTAGGGGCTGTGGTCCAGACTTTGTTGGCTACTCGACCATCTGCTGGTCCGGTTCTGGTAAACCAATACATGCATCCAAAAATTTTGCTAGAGCCTAACCTTTAATTGTTGTTCAGGGCTGATAGGTGATCTCATATTTTCCAAGTTCTATTGCCCATTTGAGTAGACGACTGTAGGTGTTTGACTCCTATAGGACTTGGCACAATGGCTGGTCGGTAAGGACTTTGATGGGATGAATTTGGAAGTATGGACGAAGTTTTTCGGAGGACAGGAGCATGTAATAAGTCGATTTTTCAATTAGAGGATACTTGCTTTCTACCCTAATTAGTCTTTTACTAATGTAATAAACTGGAAGGTGGACGCTGTCTTCCTCTCTGACCAGGATTGCACTGATAGGGTGCTCCGTTGCTACTAAGTGTATGCATAGTTCTTCACCTTCCAGAGGTTTTGAATGGATCAAGGGTTGTGCTAGCTGCTGCTTTAGAGCTTGGAAAGCCTATTTTCACTCCTCGTTCCATTCAAATTTCTTGCTCCCCCTAAGGATGTTGAAAAATGGAATGCACTTATCAGTAGATTTGGAGACAAACCTGCTTAGTGCCGCTATACGCCTCATCAAGCTTTGGACGTCCTTGGTCCTAGCTGATGAGTGCATGTCCAGCAAGGCTTATACTTTTTCGAGATTTGCTTCTACTCTGGAGTTCACTATAAACCCCAAAAACTTGCCCGACCCCTCACCAAAGGAGCATTTTCAGGGGTTTAGTTTCATCCTGTACTGCCTTAGGATGTTGAAACATTCCTCCAAGTTGTCGATGTGCCCCTAAGCTTTTTTGGACTTCACTAACATATTGTCAACGTAAACCTCCATATTATTTCCCATTTGATCTCTAAACATACGGTTTACCAACCGTTGATATGTGGCTCCAGTGTTTTTCAGGCCGAATGGCAAGACTCTATAACAGTATATCCCCACGTTTGTGCGGAAACTGGTGTGTTCTTGGTCAGGTGGATGCATGCTTATCTGGTTGGGCCCTGAGTAAGCGTCCATAAATGCTAAAATTTTGTGACCAGCTGTAGCATCCACATGCTGGTTAATTCTTGGAAGTGGGAAGCAGTCTTTTGGGCATGCTTTATTCAAATATGTGAAGTCTATGCACACCCTCCATTTGTCATTGGGCTTCGGTACAAACATGGGATTGGACACCCATACTGGGTAGAAGGCCTCCTTAATGAAATTTTTATTCCGAAGCTTTTCTACCTCCTCTTTCAATGCCTTATCCCTTGTTTTATCAAGTAACCTCCTTTTCTGTTGTACGGGCTTGAAGTGGTCGGTATTGATATTAAGGGCCTGACTTAAAACACTTAAGCAGATCCCAACCATATCATTATGGGACCAGGAAAAAACATCTTGGTTGTCATGAAGGAACTGGATCAAAACGGATCTTATGTCTCTGGACAACCCTTTCCCCACCTTGACAACCCTGGTCGGGTGCTCTAAGTTAAGTGAGACTTCTTCTAATGGGCCCACCCCTGTGTCAATATTCCCAAAATGGGGTCTATGTCCTCTCCCCTGCTTTGGGATGCATCATATTTCTGGTTGCTTGGACTTGCAGGCTGCACGGTAGAGACTTCCTTTCCTGCTTTTTTCACTGAAGAGTTATAGCACTTCCTACTAACCAATTGATTCCCCTTGAGACATCCGATACCTGCCTGAGTTGGAAACTTGATGAGCAGATGGAAGATTGAAGTTACTGCTCGGAGGTAATACATGGCTGGTTGACCTATATGGCATTATATGGAGAAGGGATGTCGATTACAACAAACAAGGCCATGACAATGTTGCTCTTAGGTGTCGTTCCCACCGTTAGAGGTAGCCTTATGCTTCTTGCTGGGGCCATGCCACTTCCTATGAACCCGTACTGTAGCTTCTCGCATGGCTCTAGATCTTTGATGCTCAAATTCATTCCTCTAGGGTATTCTTGAGCAGGATGTCAGCAGATGACCCATGGTCGATCATTGTTCGGGCCACAATCATGTTGGAAATATGCACTTCGACAACCAAAGGGTCATTATGTGGATGACACACATGACCAGTGTCTTCCTCATTGAATATGATGGGCTCACACTCATAGCGAGGCTGTTTGGGAGTACACTCTTGGACAGCCAGTACATCATCGTCCTGCTCGTATCTAAGGGAATGAGCATATTTTTCTCGTGCCTTGCCGGTATTACCAGCCAAATGTGGTCCTCCATAGATCATATCCAGCCGACCAATGACTGGTGGTGGTAAGAGAGGTTAATTACCTTGATACTGCTGCGGGGATTGTTGCTGAGGATGTTTGTTGGTAGTCGGCCGTACATACCTCTTCAAATGAGCATTATTCTGCTGAATGAGGAGTTCCATCTCTTCATTCAGGTGGTTACATTCATTGGTTTCATGACCATAGTCATTGTGAAATCGACAGAATTTGGTCATATCCTGTCTGTTAACATCCTTCTTCATTGGTGGGGGTCTTCGATATGGTACCATTGCCTGGGTGGCATTTGAAACATCTGCTTGAGGCTCTAACAGGATGGAATAAGTAGTAAACATAGGCACAAAATCTTGAGATTTGGTCTGCTCGATGGTTTTAGACTTTTTGCTGTCGTTATGGCTATTATTATTTTGTGCTCCATTGCCACGTTTGCCATTTTTTGCCCTATTTTTACTTTCTTCTGAAGTATTAGTGGTATTCCCAGCTTTTGTTTTCCCCTGTCCAGTAGCTGCTTGGCTAGGGTTATCCATCTTCTGCTCAACTTCCTCAATCTTAATAAATTCTTCTGCCCAGTCAAGGAACTCTTGGGTAGTGCGCGCAGACTTTCTTTTCAAACTGCTCCAAAATGAGCTCTTCACTCTAATTCCTAAATTGATGGCAATTAATTTACCATCATCACTTAAGGATTTCACCCTTGTGGCTTCTTGCATAAAACGTTGAATGTAATCCTTTAAAGGTTCATTGTCTCGTTGTTTTATGTCCACCAAATCATTTGGCTCGACTGAAAGAGGTTTTTCCGAAGAAAATTGGGAATAGAAAATGTGGAAAAATCCATCCCATGAAGTGATTGACCCTTGCTGCAGCTAGAAGAACCACTGTTGGGCAATTTGTGACAGGGTGTCAGGGAAGATCCTACACCTAGCATCATCCTGAATCCCAAGAGATCAGTCTGTAGCTCAAAGTCATGAACATGGGACATTGGGTCCTCCTGCCCAGTATACATCTTCCATGTTGGCATCTCGAACTTGACTGGTATGGGCAGCTGGTTGATACGTTATGAAAATGAAGAACCCTTTGCCTCTCCATTTCAATGTCTATTAATTTGAGAGTTGTTAGGTCCCTTACCAATTGAGTTAACAGATCTAGTTGGGCTTGGAAATTTGGGTCTGCAGCTTCCTGTGGCTGTGCTGCATTAGGGACCTCTTCCATTCTCAATTTTCGAATAGGCTCAGGCGGAGCTATTTTGTTCGAGTCCCGATTTACCCTCCTGCAATTAAGAGCATCTCAGAGGTCTTCACCCCCATAGGGCCCATCCGGTTGAATACGAAGTTTGGCCGATGTCTGCCTCTATCATTTTGGATGTCTGCTCGGCTTGCTACTGGGGAAACTCCCTGGAACCCTCCACTCCAGGGTGGTTAGTTGATCGGGGCATCCTGCCCATGTGGGACAAACGGTCCTTCAGGCTGGTTACCCCTCTGATCCTGATTATTCTGTTGGCAGACCTGGCTCGTTGCCTCATCATGGTCATATCCATCGACATAGTGAGGTTTGTACATACTATTAACCTCTAGCTCCTCCCTTCTGGATCATGGTCGGTACTCTTGGTGCTGTTTATACCAACCAGGCTATTGCTGGTTGTTTTGGGGCTGACCACTCCTATTTGGCGCTGGTGCTCGGGGTTGCCATCCCATCCTGCAGTATCAGAATTTCTTTCACGACCACTTTCTTGAGATCTCGGTCGAAATTTTACTGCTCGGTCCAGTCCCATGTAGTGCTCTGGAAGGACCTGTCAGCTGGAAATGGGTTTCTATTGTTGTTTTCCTAGGGGCCTCGACCTGATCGATGACTTCTGGTTGGACCCCATCCTCCAATCTGAGGTTGAGCCTCTGGTCCATTCACTTGTAATGACCCAACTACTCTAGACTTTTGGACCATTAACAAAAACTATACATAAACACTAATCCTTTTACAAGTGAAAAGACCATAACTTTATTAAAGCTTAAAAATAACAAAAGTCAAACTTATATAAAATTGAAGTTAGGATATGGGATCCCATTGTCTTCAAATCAAAACATGACATAATTAAAAAGAGATTTACATAATAAAATGCGGAAAAATACATGTAAAAACCATAAGAAACAAACTACATCCTCGAATCGAAACGCTCGGCTCTTGAATCCATTCCGCCTCAATTCACATTCTCCAAGCTTCCAAGAACCTTTCCCGCCACTAAGACTATTTTCCTGCACATATAAACAAAAAGGAGTGAGCCTAATGCCCAGCAAGGAAAATCTAACACATAGTCCATATACATAAATTTCATAAAAAAACATAAAAAACATAACATAACACTTGTTATCCGTAAAATTAGCATTGGTGACGTGGCAAGTGATCCCTGGACACGTGGCTGACACCTGGAAACGTTTTGCTAGAGTATCGACCAGAGGACACATTAGAAGCAGTGCAAGCCTGTCTTACCTGTGACCAGTCTGGTCGATAGTTCCATGTACAGGGCGACATTAATGGGAAGATCTTTATGAATCCCGAATTTATCTCACACAATCTCCTGGGTATCTGATTATTCAGGAAAGAATATCTGTAACAATCTTTTGTAATCCCCCTTGAGCCTATAAATAACAAGAGATAGCTCAAGGGAGGGGACTTTTGGGGTTTTGGAACCGTGAGAGATTATAGTAATTATCCTAGGAATATTGTATCGTTCTTCAGAAAGTGGTGAAACTCATTGAACCCTAGTTCTTTGATCACTCTTTTGGTTTTTATATCAATACCATTCTAAGTGGACGTAGGTCATTACCAGATCCTGGGGCCGAACCACTATAAAATACTGTGTCTTATTTACTTTTGTCATTACGTTCTTCTCATCTCTTTCATTCATATCAAGCATATTTTGACTCCGTGTCAGTTGGCCAAATCTTGGGTCAACATTCTGGTGCTTTCATTGAGAGCTTTATTTATCGTTGTTGAGAAAACTAATGGCGAAAGCTGGAAAGAAAACTGGACAGGCGGCCGCCGCTGCACCGTCAAACCCGCCACCTCCTCCTCCTCCTGCAAGCATGGCAGAGGATGAGCCACAACTGGACTTTGAGGAGGAGGAAATGGATGATGCAACACTGAAGAGTACCCTGGGTGTGTTGTAGGAAGAGCTGGCTAGTCTGAGAGCCAGTCAGGAGACTGCTGCTGAAGTTATGGCGCGACAGCAGCAGGAGATTGAACGGCAGCGCGCGAAATTGAGCGAAAGGCAGGCGGAGGTGGACCGCCGCCAGAACGAAGCCATGGCAGCCCTTGAGGCAGCCTTGCTATTGGCTTGAAATCAGGCTGCACCTGCCTCGCAGCCTGACCAACATGTGAATGGGCCGCCCCAGAGGGGTCCTAATCCAAGCCCACCGATCCAGCCTTCGAGTCTGCAAAAACCCGAGTAGCCTCAGATGCCCCATGACGATGTCCCACTGGAGCCCGAGGCACAGCCACCGTCTCAAGCTGCTCGGGGTAATCCCCCGCAACAGAGGCAGAATAAGGCCGAGCATCAGCCTCGCAGCCCTAGGCGCCATAGGGATGATGGGCCGAACCTACCAAACAGAGGTCAGTACCCTCCTGGCAACAGGAGGGACTCAGAGTTAGGCTCTGCGGTCCGGGGCCCCCCACAGCAAGATGATGCACGGGGACACCACGACCAGCGCAGGCCACTCTCTAACGCTCGGGATGGTTCAGCCAGGAACGGACATCGAGGGAACAGTCGATCTCACCATAGCCAGTCGAGGTTCAGAGATGGCCACTGATACAATGAGGCCGACTCAGGCAAAGGAAATGCCAGTGGGAGGAATGAAGAAAGAGGCAAAGGCAGGAGGCAGGTACCTCAAGATGACCAACCAAATAGACAGGATGCTGGGGGGCAGCCCAGACAAAATAATGTCTTCGATCGACTCGGGGGTAGCGAGCAGCGGAGAAGAGAAGAGGACCTGAGAGATGTACTCAATGATCGCCGTGAGAGGCATGGCGAGAACGTCCCCCCGGCAACAGAGGCCACAACGATTCCTGCCGCTATGCAGGCCCAGATAGACGCCTCAACCAGGCTGTGCAGCAACTGGTCGGGGGAAGGACTTCATACATCGACCACGATAGGAGGAAAGGCACTCCTTTTGTACAAAGGATAGCTAACGCCGAAACTCCCAGCAAATTCAAGATGCCTACACTTCCAAACTTTGACGGATATGGAGACCCAGTCTCACATGTCAATAAATTTGAAATTCAGATGGACATTCAGAAAGTGTCCGAAGACGCTCGGTGCAGGATCTTCCCTGCCACACTTTCTGAAGCTGTGCAGGAGTGGTTCTTCAAGTTCCCTCCCGCGAGCATTGTTTCTTGGGAAATGTTCGTACGTGAGTTCTATGGACAGTTCTATGCTGGTCGTGTGCACCCAACCAAAGAAAACTAGCTAGTCAAAATTCGCTAGCAGGATGGGGAGTCAGTGAAAGACTACATCCAACGTTTTATGCGAGCTGCAGCTGGAGCAAAGACGGTCGGGGATGAAGGGAAGATGATGGCCATAACTGCAGGAGTAAAACGTCGTTCTCCCCTCTGGAAGAGTCTCCGAAAGGAAGGGGTGAGAACTACCCAAGAATTCTTAGACCGAGCTGACCGCTACATCAAGCTCGAAGAAGCCATTGCTGATGATGGAAAACCCTCGAACAAGGGTAAGAAGGCTACCGAACCCGCCAAACCCGCCAATGGTTCCAAACCTAATGGCAACGGCAAAGGCAATGGGAATGGCAACGGTAATGGCAAGAATGGTGGAAAATGGCCGTATAACGAGCCTTCCACCTCCGACAACAAACGAGCTAAGGGTAATCGTTATGAGCCTCAGTTCACTAACTACACTGCCCTCGTTGAGTCTCGGGGAGAGGTTTACCAGGCCACAAGCTCCAGTGTGCCTTAAAAGAAACCTGGACCCATTCGAAAGGACATTTTGAAAAGAGACACTACCAAGTTCTGTCGTTACCATAACGACTACGGACATGACACTAATGAATGCAACCAGTTAAAAGACGAAATCGAGTTCCTTATTAGACAAGGACACTTGATAAGATACGTACGGGCCTCGGGAAATTCCCAACGAGAAGCTCCGGGTGGCAACGAGCAGGCGTCCATACGCCAACGCTCGCCACCATTACAGCCTGCCCCCGTGGCTGGAACACTCTTAACCATCTGCGGAGGCCCGCACCTCGCAGGAAATAGCGGAAAGGCCAGAGAACGATAATCTCGGACTCTACGCCACGACCAGGATATCGAGATGATGACTGTGGAGGACCGTGCACCAAAAAAGGCTCGGTCAGAGGAAGGTGAGATAACCTTCTCTGATGGCGATGCCCAACACGTCCGGTTCCCACATTCCGATCCGCTGGTCGTGGACATCCAGATGGCCAATATGATGGTGAAGAGGGTACTGGTCGATACAGGAAGTTCAGTGAACATCCTGTATAAGTCAACACTGGAACGCATGAAATTGTCCGTAAAAGACTTGGAGCCCTGCAATCAAACGATATACGACTTCTCTAGAGAAGGACTCGCCCCAGCCGGAATGATCAAACTCCCAGTAACGACGGGCACAGTGCCTGCAACAAGGACATTACTCACCACTTTTGTAGTGGTCGATTGTCCTTCGGCGTACAACGCCGTTATTGGGAGTCCCATACTGGTTGATCTACGGGCCGTCATCTCTATGTGGCACCTAGCCATGAAGTTCCCAACAGACGCGGGGGTAGGACGCATTTTGGGAAACCAAAGGGAAGCCAGGGAGTGCTACAACGCCTCGATCACAAAGGCGAAAAGTGGAACGTCGAGGAGCACTGCCCCAGATAGATTGCAGATGGCAGTTGATACGCAAGGCCAATCAGGTGATGAAGTCACCAAATAGGGTGTTGCCCAAAGTGAGGATGGAGATTTGGATCCTCGCTTTGGGGATTTTGAAGAAAATGTTTGACTTGTCGAGGACCTGGAGGAGGTCCAACTCGACAAAGAAGACTCAACCAGAGTCATAAAGGTTGGGAAAAACTTAGAGCCTACCACGAAGCATGCACTGGTGGAATTCTTGCGAGAGAACCAGGAGGTTTTCGCCTGGTCGCATAAAGACATGGTTGGGATAGATCCTGCAGTAATCAGCCATGTCCTGAATATAGACAAGACCTTTCCACCCGTGCAACAAAAGAGAAGGCTGCTCGATAAAGATAGATCACGAGCCTTAAATGAAGAAGTCGAAAGGCTAAAGGAGAATGGATTCATAAGGGTGGCTTTTTATCCGTCGTGGGTCTCCAATCCGGTGCTGGTCCCCAAGCCTAATGGCAAGTGGCGGACCTGTGTGGATTTTACAGACCTCAATAAAGCCTACCCAAAGGACTGCTTCCCACTCCCAAGGATCGACCAGCTGGTCGATGCTACTGCAGGGCATGAGATCCTCTCATTTATGGATGCATATTCGGGCTATAACCAGATTAGCATGCATCCCCCTGATGAGGATCACAATAGCTTTCGGATCGATACGGGCTTGTATTGCTACAGAGTAATGCCCTTCGGAATGAAAAACGCAAGTGCGACTTACCAACGGCTAGTCAACCACATGTTCAAAGAGAAAATCAGTGTAAACATGGAGGTATATGTGGATGACATGATGGTAAAGTCTAAGAAGGCAGAAGGACATGTGAGGGATTTACAAGAGTGCTTTAATGTGTTAAACAAGTACCAAATGAAATTAAATTCCCTCAAGTGTTCCTTTGGAGTCGGATCAGGGAAGTTTCTGGGGTTTATCGTAAATTCGAGAGGAATCGAGGCCAATCCCGACAAGATAAAGGCCCTGATCGACATGAAGTCGCCGGAAAGGATCAAAGATGTACAAATTTTAACCGGGAGAATCGCAACCCTAAGTAGATTCATTTCAAAATCAACAGACAAGTGCGTCCCATTCTTTAATCTACTTAGGGGGAATAAAAAGTTTGAGTGGACAGAACACTGCGAGCAAGCATTCCAGGCGTTGAAAGCTCATATGGCACAGCCTCCCATCTTATCAAAGCCAATCGAAGGAGAAACTTTGTTTATTTATCTAGCGATTACTGAAGTTGCTGCCAGCGCAGTGCTAGTACGAGAGGAAGAAGGTGCACAAAAAGCAGTCTATTATGTCAGCAAGAGATTGATCGGGGCAGAACTGAGATATCCGCCAATCGAGAGGTTAGCATATTGCTTGATTCTGGCCTCTAGAAAGCTATGCCCCTACTTCCAAGCCCATCCTATCACAGTTCTAACTGATCAACCCCTTCGGCAAGTCCTCCAAAAACCCGAGGCGGCTGGGCAATTGTTAAAATGGGCAGTCAAGTTAGGGCATTTCGACATAACCTATTCACTGCGAGCAGCAGTAAAGGGACAAGTCTTAGCCGATCTTATTGCGGAGTTCATCGAACTCCCAGACAGTGAGCAGTGCGAACTGCCTGAGGCGCCCGTGCCTCAAGACAAAACTCCTTCGTGGAAGCTATTCACGGATGGTTCATTCAACGAATCTCACGCTGGAGCGGGAGTGATATTGATAACGCCGGAAGGGCATCGATTTCACTGCGCCATCAGATTCGACTTCACTGCATCAAATAATGAACCAGAATACGAAGCACTCCTCGCTGGATTGAGAATGGCAAAGGATATGAGCATAAAGACGCCTGATATCTACAATGATTCACAGCTGGTGGTGAATCAGGTCCTAGGAGAATATCAAGCGCGAGGTTTGAAAATGGTAGCCTACTTAAATAAAACAAGGGACCTGCTAGCCCAGTTCACGAAGTACACCCTCCAGCAAATCCCGCGAGATCAGAATTCAAACGCGGACGCCTTAGCCAAACTCGCGAGCGCAAAGGATGCTGACACTTTGAACATTGTGCCAGTTGAAAGACTGAGTAAGCCGAGCATACAAGCAACTGAGTCTAGTATGGAGATTCGAATGGAGGATACATGGATGGCGCCTTACTTGGAGTATCTGACAAATGGTGCGCTGCCAACAGATAGGAACAAAGCTAGAACTCTACAAAGACGGGCTGCTAGGTACATATTGGTCGATGGTGTTATGTACCGAAGAGGATACTCGATGCCACTACTCAGGTGCGTTACACCAGAAAAGGCTAAGGAGCTCATGAAGGAGGTGCATGAAGGCTTCTGTGGAGATCACGCTGGGGGGCAGAGTTTGGCAAAAAAAATTCTAAGGCAAAGCTACTTCTGGCCAACGATGAACGAGGATTCGATGGAGTATGTACAAAGATGTGATAAATGTCAAAGGTTCTCCAAGATTCCACGAGCAGCTCCAAATGAACTGAAGTAGATGCAGAGCCCGTGGCCTTTTGCGGTATGGGGGATAGATTTGATTGGATCCCAGCCTATAGGGAAAGGCGGAGTAAAGTATGCAGTTGTGGCAGTAGATTACTTCACCAAATGGGCCGAAGTTGAACCACTCGCAACCATCACGACCAAGAAAGTTCTTGATTTCGTCATCAAGAACATTGTATGCAGATATGGTTTGCCCAGGAGGATAATTTCAGACAACGGGACCCAATTTGACAGCGACTTATTCACCGATTTTTGCGAGAGGCATGGAGTTATTACAAGCTTTTCTTCAGTTGCACACCTCCAAGCAAACGGGCAGGTCGAAGCCGTAAACAAGACTCTTAAAGACACCCTGAAGAAAAGACTTGAAGAGGCTAAAGGAGCGTGGCCAGAGTAGTTGCCTGAAGTCCTCTGGTCGTATAGAACATCTCACCGAACAGCAACATGACATACTCCATTTTCCCTAGCCTATGGGTATGAGGCCATGTTGCCTGTTGAGTTAGATCCCCCCTCACATCGGCGTTTGACTTACGACCAGGATCAGAACAGCCAGCTAATGATGGAGTCCCTAGACTCAATTGATGAGATACGAGAGAAATCTCAACTCTGAGTTGCTGCATATCAGCAAAAAGTCGCCCGGTACTTTAACTCCAAAGTTAAAGAAAGAAAATTCAACGTCGATGACTTGGTGTTACGACGAGTTTTCTTAAATACCCGCGACCCTACTGCTGGAGTGCTCGGACCCAATTGGGAAGGACCTTACCAAGTTGAAGACGTCCTTCATCCAACACCTACAAACTTGCACGCTTAAACGGAGATCTCGTTCCACGATATTGGAATGGAGAACACCTACGCAAGTATTATCAGTAAACAACCCTTTTTAAAGGACTGGCTTGTATTAAATTTTTAATTTTTACAAGTTTTGCAAAGAGGGTTAGCCACGTTGTATGGCTAACTGCTCGTATATGTAAGGTTCTATTATAGAATCACTCGTAAAGACATGTTTAGTCCATTTTTAATACGAGATTATAAGGGACTGTGCACAGCCAGTCATTCTTGCCAACCTTTGTGAATTTACATTTACAAGTATTTGTTCATTACATGTGTTGTTTTGCTGTACTACAAGTATCATTTTTCCGCACGAACAGGAATGTTCGAACAGGCCATGGTCAGGGCAAGTGACCAAGGACCTAAAGCTCCTCGATCATATAAGGCACATCGATAGCAAAGCATACTCGCAAGGTATGTAAACGCATGAACAAAATGAGTGAAAGCATGCTACAGTACTTAGAGTATTTTTCAAAATTTATGTTTTGTTAAATCATGCCAAAGTACTATGCTAAGTTCGGTCATACGGACAAATGTTATATTAAATAAAGATATTATAGCATCAATATTTAAGCTTTTACACCGCAAGCATCGCTGCTTGGATGTAACTGTTCGAATAAAAGAAAAAAAGATTTGCTGCCCATGCAGCAAAGTTTAAAAAGAAATTATTGTCTTTACATCAGGACCCGTAGGCCGTGTGGCCAAAAATAGAGAAAAAATAAATGGGAAAGTTTAAGAGGCATTTGGGGCCGGAGGGTCCTGGGCAGCATCCTGGTTGGTTGCGTCCTCGGCAACTTCTTCTTCTTCTACACCAACGATGCTTGGAGAAGCAGGGATCCTCAGTCTTGCCTCCTCTTCGGCCAGTTGAGAGGTGCAGCGAGCCAACTCAGCAGTCCTGACTTCCTCCGAAGGATAGCTAAAGTCGGCACCCTGATTATGTTTCCAGAAGTTGTAGAAACATCGGAGCATCGTCCCCTTGTACTTTTCAAGATTTTTGGAGTTGTCAAGCTCCAGCTGCTTCACCTTGCCTTCAAGAGTGACAATAGCCTCGTCCTTGGACTTGAGTGTCTCTCCCAAATGCTTGATCTCGCGAAGATGGGTTTGATTGGACTCTCGATACTGCTGCCTCAACTTCACCGCGGCATCTTTTGCGGCTTCAGCCTCTGACAGTTTGGTCACCGCAGCATCCCTCTCTCGAGCCATTGCCTCCAACTCCTTGGTGTGCCTAGCCTCCGCAGCCGAAAGCTCCTCAGCCGCCTTCACTTGATGCCTCTCAGTGGCCTTTGCCTTGGCCTGCTCGATGGAAGCCTGGATATGGGTACGAGCAGTGACAGCAGATAGCAAGGCCTGTGAACAAAGGAAAGAGTTAGAACCTGCCGTGAAGAATAAAAGACTAAGACTTAAAAAAGTGAAGAAATTCCCACACTGGAGATTTCATTCAGGGCCCTGTTCAGAACCTGGTCGGCCCCCATATTTTCAGCCTCGACCATTGCATCTCTGACACGGTCACCTTTGCCAATGCGGTCAAGGCGATCCCTGGCTGATCGAAGGGTACGGCTCATGAGTTTGGCCCCAAGAACTTCTTCACGAGTAATTTCCTCTCTAGTGGGCGCAGCCGGAGGATTTGGTGGGGCAGGAGGAGTCTGCTTCTCAGTAGGAGCTAGTGGATGAGTGTGCCCCGTTGGCCCAGGAGTTTGCCCAGTTGGCGCGTCCTTGGGAAGGTCTTCTGTTTGACCCTTCTTGGCTGGAGGGCCTCGGCTGGATTCGCCAGTTCTCCTCTTGGATCTCCGCTGGAGTTGGGGAATCTCCTCTTCCTCCTCGGCTTGGTACATGTCAAAGATATTGGGAGTGGCCATGTCTGCATGCAAGTAAACACAGGAAAATGATAAGACAAGAGGCAAGTGAGAAGTTATTATACAACAGAAAAGAGACAACAAAGTGAATACCCGAGCTACAACTACTGGTCGCTACACTATTGACTCTATTAGTCATATACTCATTATCTGGCATGAAGAAGTCTGGCCCTAATTTTGGAGTATACGTAAAGTTGCCTTCCCCGTCGAACAAATGACAGGGAATTGGCAAACCATTTAAAAGTAAAATAGTGTTACCGTTCTCATCAGAGGACTCTCTCAAGTCCACAGCTGGCTCTTTGGCCTTTTGTTTCCCCTTGCCTTGGGGAGCAGAAGGCCTTTCTGCGGAAGGATTTCCCGTGGGCTCCCTAATAGTAATCCCCGTTGGCCTCCTCCTCCAAGGAGACACAGGAGGTTGCTGCTCGGGAACCCCCTCGGCAGTGGCTTCATCCACCACGGACCCTCTAGTTTCATGGCAAGGAGCCATGAGGCCAGACCGCCTCAAGTTTTCTTCAGTCACCAGGATCTTGACGCTTTTTGCTGCGTCAGACATCCTGGCCAGAGTATTAGACCTCAACATCATGTCTGGTGTTGGGTTTGGACGTAACCAAGGGCCTGAAAAACAGATTACGGTTTAAGAAAAATGAAAGGAGACACCTTGAGTAAAAGTATCGACCAGTCAGAAACGGTGCTTACCTCCTCGTGCGAAGGCTAGGTTGTTGCTGGATATGTCAGGGGTAAGGAAGTACTCCTTATTATACTGCCCCACATTCGAGATATGCGTAGTGTCACTCAGGAATGTTCGATTGGTTTCCTGGTGACAAAAATGAAAGAAACCCGTTCCGTGTTGTTACGGGTTAGACTTGAGGTCAAAGAGATAGTTGACCTTGTGGGGTGAAGGTTCTGGCCATTTCTTAAGTTTATACAGGATATAGAGTGCAACCAGCATTCTATATCCGTTTGGAGTTATTTGGAAGGGGGCGACACCAAAATAATTGGCCACTCCCACAAAAAAGGGATGAAGAGGGAGATAAGCTCCCGCCTCAATATGATACCGAGACCAGGCGCTGTTGACACCTTCGGGGAGGTTAGCCCTCTGGTCTGCGGCGGGTTGTATAATGGAAACCCCTGTGAGGGGGAATCTCCTGAAGCAGTTAGCAATCATCCGAAGAGTTACTGAACTGGCTGGGGAAGTATACTACTCGACATCAGGAAAGTTCTGATGACGAGGGCTGGCTCTAATTTGGATATTGGGGTCAGGAACAAGATTTTCTCGACCACTGGTCGAGGGAGCCCTTGCCTGCGAATCAGGCCGGGCAGGAGAATTTGGGTTTTTTTCAGACTCGGGTCTTTTCTTGCCTGAAGATCGCGAGAAAGGGATCTCGTGGACACGGTCAGCTGGTTGGTCTTCTCCCTCGAGCAGTTGGGCGAGAAGGTCGTCGTCAATAGGCCTTTCACCTCCCCACAAATCTGGCATTAAAGTCTGCATACAGAAGAATGGGGAGGTGAGGATAGAAAACTCTTAAAAGATTTTTAGAATAACGCTGGTCGAGTATAAAAATTAAGTTTTTATACAACAGCATTCTAACAAAAGGCTAAATTTTTCCACACGAACAGTTTGAAAAACGGATCAAAGGGTGAAAGTAAAAAGTTTTTTAGAAAAAGCTTTTTTAACTCCCCTTAGGGCGGGAAAGATTTATTTTTCAACTAGCCTAAAGATCGAATTTTTACTTCGATTTTACGTCCTAAAATGCATGATCCCGGATTTTAAACTAACTCGTAACCCTATTTCGCCTACAAAATATTCTGTCTACAAGCGTCTCAAACCAGAAGCAGATAAACTCAAATAGTACACAATCAGAAGCATGCATCACAAAAAATTAGAAGCGTGGGAACTCGAAAACTTACCAAGAAAAGTGATCGTGAAGATGGAAGAAGGGTCTTCAGAGATCAAGAAGCTCTCGAATGGGGTCTTGAAAGTGCAGAAGGAACGGTCTTCAGGAATGTTAAGGCCTCTGGATTTTAGGTTTTCTTGTGGAGACGATGACGTGCGTAAAAAGAAAATAAAGGCTTCAAAGGTCTTATATAAGTTTGTCTCTGATAGTAAAAAGTGTAATCATTAGTTTCCCTTTTTCAAAGTATGGGGAAGCGGGATGGCCATCGAAATCTTTTCTGGGGAACCGAAAGGATGTGATATGACAGAGGTAGGTTGCTTTTTTCAAGAACACACGGAGGGTTCTGACACGTCAGGCGGGGTTACCGAAGAGTCGCTCATTCAAAAGTTTTTTTACTGCTCGTGATAAATAAACTTGGGGGGCAAATGTTATCCATAAAATTAGCATTGGTGACGTGGCAAGTGATCCCTGGACACGTGGCTGACACCTGGAAATGTTCTGCTAGAGTATCGACCAGAGGACACATTAGAAGCAGTGCAAGCCTGTCTTACCTGCGACCAGTCTGGTCGATAGTTCCGTGTACAAGGCGACATTAATGGGAAGATCTTTATGAATCCCGAATTTATCTCACACAATCTCCTGGGTATCCGATTATTCAGGAAAGAATATCTGTAACAATCTTTTGTAATCCCCCTTGAGCCTATAAATAACAAGAGATAGCTCAAGGGAGGGGACTTTTGGGCTTTTGGAACCGTGAGAGATTATAGTAATTATCCTAGGAATATTGTATCGTTCTTCAGAAAGTGGTGAAACTCATTGAACCCTAGTTCTTTGATCACTCTTCTAGTTTTTATATCAATACCATTCTAAGTGGACGTAGGTCATTACCAGATCCTGGGGCCGAACCACTATAAAATACTGTGTCTTATTTACTTTTGTCATTACGTTCTTCTCATCTCTTTCATTCATATCAAGCATATTCTGACTCCGTGTCAGTTGGCCAAATCTTGGGTCAACAACACTTATATCACATACATACTATAATGGCCATTATTACTTGGTGTCCCATAGACTAAACAAGTCATATGCCCATTAGATTAGTGGGGTCTTGATAGCTAAGCAAGTCATATGCCCATAATCTATTTGGGGCTTGTTAGTCATATAGGTCATATGCCCAAGCCTACAAACATACTTAACATAACATATTTCATAACATAAAAATCATAAGATAACATATAAAAACATATAACATATAAATTCTATCCTATTTTCCTTACCAAAATACCGGGATATGAGGACAGAGTTGGGACTTTGGAACACTCCTAAAAAACTTTTATGAAAGGGTGAGTCTATTGAAGAAAAAGAGATGAAAGAGATGAAGGAACTATACTATTAAAATATACTTACCAAAACCTTGTGCTCAAGAACTTAGATTTCCTAACCAAAATAAGAATAAGGTTAGAAGGCTGAGTAGAAGACTATGAGAACTTAAATAAAATAATATCAATTGAACTAGAGTGTGGAAATACCTTGAAGCCTTATAAGACCAATCTAAACCTTGAACCGAAATTCTATAAAACCTTACTTCCCAAGTGTTTGATAAGCTTATAATTCCCAACCCAAGTGTTTACACTCTCACACTCACCTAGCAACTTGCAGCCTCTGAACTTAGAGTAATAGATGAATAAATGGCAGGCTACTAGGTCCTATTTATAGAGTTTAGGAATGAAAAGATCTCATTTAACTTGAATAAAAATAATGGCTTTTTAAGTGAAAATAATTTGAATTATCGTTCAGCAGAGGCTGAAGACTCGTTCAAAAAGGTGCTGGACTTATCAAGAGGTTGAAGGTTTGAATGGGAAATGATTTTGAAAACTTTCAAAATGTGCTGAAAGGGGCGATATATCGCCCTCTGTAGGCGATATATCGCCTGGGCCAGTATGCCCGAGGCAATCGTGCATCGTTTTGCGTTTTTCGTATCTTCGTGCTGCGATATATCGCCCCCTATAGCTGCGATCTATCGGCATACGCTGATTATTTACACACAAAATTACACATTTTTAGCTTAATTTGAATTGAGTAAACAGCCTTGACTAAGCCCTCTAACGTTTTCAAAGCTGCTGACTGACCTTAGAGTATTCAAATTTTACCCTTAATAAATTTAATCCTCAAAATACTTAATCATTAATAACCCATACATAACATGTGCTATTATCTATTTGGTTCTTATCTAAACCTTATAATATAATAAATATTACCCTCAATATCAGTAATATTAATCAAACCATAGGTTAAAATTAATATTCCTAAACTATAGGTTAAACATAGAAAACCTACAAGTACTACTACGAGTGTCCAAATAAATCCCGGTCTGAACCAAAAATCCACAGTCATAAAGATAATACTATTATTTCTATTATACTACTATCTAACTTAGCTAAGTAAAGTTCTTGGACTCTACATCACTGTTCCTTCAACAAACCCAAAAATAGGAGGGCGCTGTTGGTTGTTAGCAGCAGTACTAGCTGCAGTCCCTCTACACTACGTCTATTGTTGTTGCACGTAATTACGGATGGACTCAGCAGCCTCCCTAGTTTGGCGTTCCATGTCTTCCTGGTGGGCCTGCATCTCCCAAGCATGCTGATCAATCCATTCTTGGAAATCTCTTATTTGCTTTTTGAAAGCCTCATTAATGGTCTCCTAGGCGGTATCCCAGCCCTGGTCCATGGTAGTAAGGTGATCTTGCATCTATCCCATGACTTCCCTTATCTGATGAATTTTGGGATAAGTCCTTCAATATCCATGTGGGGTTCATACGGTCCAAGACCTCCAGCTTTCGGTTTTGGCTAGTCGATACCCCTTGCAGCACCTTCACCTGAAGTTCAGGCGTTAGTAACTCCTGTAAAGGTAGCAGCCCCATGCTTGGCTACAGTGGGCCTAGTAGCTTGCCCCCCAGCGCTAGGCGGGTTCCTGGGTGGTAAATCAGCTTGCCCTGTTTAGATTGATCATTGAGGGAACTTGGTGCGATGATTCAGCTTTGCGCTCCGGAGGTTCTTGACCTGATCTTCTTATTGAAACCACCCGCTTTGCAGCAACAGAATCCGAATGTGATTGTTCTTGCTCTCAATGAAAGCACCATAATGTTGACTGATATTTTAGTCAACTAACGCAAAGTCAAAATAATTAATTTGAGAGCTTTCAATAGAACAATCAATGAATAATAAATGAGCCAACAACCTAATAATAATGAGCAATAAATAATAAAGAACACCAAGATTTGTAGAGGTTCAGCCCCAAGAATTGGTAATGACCTACTTCCTCTTAGTTTTGTATTAATCTTGAAGGTTTACACAAGATCACAAGGGATTGCAAGTGGATTTCTATGAGTAAAAGAAAATACAATAAGGCATAATCGCTGCTAGGTATAAAAATAGGTTGTCCGGTATAATTCTAAACACTAGTCGGTAGGATCGTTCGCGAACCCCCTCCACTGTGGTGGAGGGTTTGTATTTATACCGATTCAATAGCCTAGGGGTTGCGCCCGTGCGTAACTGATGGGAAAATATCCCTATATTCTCGTAGGTAGTTCTTGCCCATTCTTTAGGAGCTCTGACCAAGTTTTCAGGGTGTTAGGTGCGTGGTGAGTGTATTTGGTTTCCACCGACTAGGTTTATCTGTTTGTCATATCGACCACCAGGTTTTTTGGTGGTCCTGCCGAGTAGTAACTATTATATATTATGTGAGTATACGCCAACCAGCTTGCCTGGCCTAACGCCATGTGTCTAAAGCATAATGACACATATTCAAGATTAGTTCCACGTCAGATATGCCAATTTTTGGGATAACACCTTTTTTTCTTTTCTTTTAGGTTTGAGAGATACTTGGGACAATTTCTTTTCCATTGACCATCAACTCCACAATGAAAGCATGAACCCTTGGGCTTCTTTTTCTTGGAAGTTTTGTTATCCTTATTCTCTTTGTTCTCCTTGCCTTTAGATGACTTTTTAGGATTTTTTACCTGTTTGTCATTGTCTTTTTCATTGGATTTCTTTCTCTTCTTATTTTTTTCCTTTAGAAGAGGAAAATTTAGAATTAGAAACATTTTCTTCTTCTAGTTTTGCATTACTCTTATTCAGTGATTCAAAAGTCTACAACTCATTTAACAGGTGAGTCGTATTATATTTCAACTTGTTCATAACATAGTTGGTAGTAAATGTGGATAAAGCTGGTGTGAGTGATTCAAGTATCAGACTAACTTGAGTCCTCTCATCAATGGTTTCTCCATGAACTTCTACATCATTCATGGTATTGATCATGTTTAGAACATGTTCTCTGATAGAAACTAATTTCTTCATTTTTCATGTTCATATAGGGTCTAGTAGTCTCATATCTACATTGATCAGACTACTGCCTAGACATGGCTTGTAGAGACTCCCATATCTAATATGTAGTTTCCATGTTTTCATTCTTGTTTCCGAGTACATCAATCATACTAGCAAGCATGTAGCACTTATCCTTGTTGTTGGATAATGTCCAAGCATCATACTTCTCACTAGCAATTTTGGGAGCAGTGGCAGCAGGGACCTCGAGACATTCCTCAGTAAGGATAAACTTGTGGTTCTCACAAATCAACACAATTTTCATGTTTGATTTCAATTTCATATAATTATCACGAGTAAGTTTCTCATTTGCAAGTAAAACAGTAACATCGTTTGAGCTAAACACAATTGCTGAAATAAATAAATAATATAAATTGAATTTAGCATATATAATAAATATCACTAATTTTGGAATAGTAAATATGATGCATGAATGCAACAAATTTAAATAACACATAAAAAATAATTATTACTAAACTGTGATAAATTAATTTGACAGTTAATGGACAAACCTTAGTGTAGGTCAGACTAAATTTTGAGACACTTCTCAAATTCATAAGTAAAATTTTTAAATCAATTATTTTCTCTTTTGACTTACGAACAACTGCTTATTTGGTCAAGATTGACTAGTCTGCTCGAAATCCTTGTCAACCTTTGTGAGTGTAACCCATTATTTTAGAATAATGATTTAACTCAAGAGTGTGCCTTAGGGTCAGTCAAACTTGAAATACATAATTCAATCATATTCTTAAAATATAAAGAAGTTCACCTTGAAAATAACACAGTCAGAAACCTTCCCTAGGGGGATGCAAACAAAGGTGCCTCGAGGCTCATTCCATAAAACTTTGGTGTTAACTAATAATGAAGACCATAGGAGTTATTGTTACATCTCCTTCTCCCACTCACTATTTCAGAAAATGTGTTTTCTCAAAACATCCTATGTTTTTCAATTAATTAAATTAATACCAAATGATATTATAATAATTACTAATCTCATTAAGCACTTAAATATTAAACAAAATTTAATAAAACTATAAATAGGCCCTTAAAATATTTAGTCTAAAAATGCTCTAATTATTAAGAATATCATTTGTCCATCTAATAAAATTAATTATCAAATAGATTTGAAATTAACTCTTTAAAATCAATTCACCACCTTGTACTAGATTTATTATATGATTCATCAAATAAAAATATATAATCAAATAGGACGTTCCTAATTAAAACATGGTGCTACCCATATGTGATGCATGCTTTAATTAAATATTGTGTGGGTAATATGTATGACATGTTACAATGCATGACAATGCTATTAAACACATTTAACACATTCAAACATATAAATAAATAAAGGGGAGCAAAATGTTATGGGTATTTGTAGAAAAAAATTATAACACAGGCAATAATTTACAAAATAAAAAAAACAAGTCTTCATGTGGAATCTCCATCTGCATCTTCTGGGCCTTCATTTATTTTTATGCCATCAAGCCCAATTTTCAATTATAAATAACTTCAATTATTTTTAAACAATCTTTTAAAAATATTTGAACAAGACTAATTAAATCAAAATGAGCTATTTAGGCCCATTTTGCACTTAATTCAAAATTTAATTAGAATTTTAATAGACTAATTAACATTGGGCCAAGACCATAAATTCATGGATACAACCAGCCACCTTAAGGCTCTGGTGAGGAGCTAGGCGGTGGGAGTTTGCAACAAGGGGGCTCGACACAGTGCGGGCGACTCGAGAGCCACTTGCGCACCGCATGGCTTGGTAGAGGCAAGACAAGGGCACACTTGGGTGTAGTAGGGGTGCGGCAGGGGCACGACTAGAGCGCAACAGAGGAGTGGCTGGGATGCCACAGGGGTGCGGGTGGGGCGCAGTTGGCGTAGGTGGCCGAGTGATTCTCGAACATGGATGGGTGCGAGCCTCGGGGCTTGGGGCTCGAGATTCCACATTTTTGTAAAAAAATTTACAGCACCAGAAAATTAAATTACAAAAATCCTATGCTCAAAATATGGCCTACAATTTTATAGATCTAGAAAAAATTTAAGAACAATTCCTAAACCCAAAACACCATATAATTAATGACTGTTAAGAACAATAATATATCACACATATATCCATTAATTTATCACATATTACAATAACATAAGAATGAATATTATTCCCATATAATAATTAATGTATGCAGCAGAATGCACGAGGTGGTAGGTCCGAGAGATTTCAAAATTTTATTTAAATAAGCTTTAAATAACATATTCACATTAATCAAAACAAATGAAAAGAAGAAGAACATACTAGTTGATGTCTATCAAGAGTCCTTTCAATCTTTAGGTATTTCATTAATAAACATCCAATCGAAGCAATAAGCAAGTACTCAGACCGTGATCTTCCAAAGTGTTCTCTACATCTTAAGATGTGTGTGGGAACGTACAGTACCAGGGACAATATTTATTGATTCGCAAGATGTACTCAACACATGAGATCTTGGAATTAGGTTTGAGATTAGTTTTTAGACTTAGAGAAAAGATACGATATATTTTCTCTCTCTGTATCTGTGAAAAACTTAGAAAACTTAATCACTAAATCTTTTTTTTTTGTGAAGAGCGCCCTAATCTAGTACTTTATAAAAACGTCGCTCAACTTATATTTATTTGAAAAATACCATTTTAGAGAAAATGTTCAATGGGGCCTTGATCAAACATACAATTTGGGCCCAATAGTTCGAAATAAAAATGTTGTGTCTTTATCCAGTCTTTGGAAATAAAATAAAAGTAATAACTCCCATTGGCATAATTTAAAACATAAACCATAACATAAGTTCTTAATTATTCTTGGCCCTCATCTTGGTCGTTAATCGCTTATGAGACATCCTGTGTCATACATGTCTTGACATCAGAACTTCTCACATCACTGTGCGTGCCAAGGAGAAATCCTATTCCCTATCAGAAATGGGAAAAGAAAGGGGGTGAGCTAAATGCCCAGTAAGGAGGTACAAACAAAAGCGACACTATTAAAGAAGAATACAAGTAAAACTACAAACGTATCGTAAACTCATGGAAATTCATATCAAAACCGTATCATATTCATTCATATTCATATTAAATTCAAACTGATAATCATAATCATAATCATACATCATGTGATCATGGCACCTCTATTGTCCATGTCACATCTTGGGGTAACCAACAAAAGCAGAAACCGGTAAGACATTCTCTATGAGGTAAACAGGAACTCAGGTCCTCAAATAACCTCAACGCGTCCGCACTATGAGTTACGTCATATCCTTAGTAACTCCTTTGCTGTGTCTCGTTCAGCATGCTAACAACTTATTGCTTTTCATACAACATACATACAAGTATACATCAACAATTCATATCATAAAATAGTAATTCTTATTTTTCATAATACTTTAGCTTACCATAGCTCATACTTTACAAAACACCATAACTCTTGCAATCATATTAGTTCATACTTTTCATAACATAATATCTCTTACGACATATTACCTCATACTTTTCATAACATAAATCATAGAAATTATAGCCAACTTCCTTACCTCAATTCCAAGCAAAAATAAAGTGTGGGGCACTTCACAACGAGCTTAGAATCACAATCAAACGTCTGTCTAAATATCAAGTAAGATTACACATGCCCAACATACATACCCCACGTGTCCATGGGCCATTCATACGTGGCACAAGTTGCACCACAACTCTATTCACACAACAACGTCACATAAAGTCACAAAGAATAATGCAAATTCTACCAATTAATCCTTCATAGTTACAAAAAAAAAAAATCAAACGTTTGATTAATAGGCATACGCTTGAACGTAAAAGTACACTTGCATGTAATATGCAGACGTGAGAGTGTTCTTAAAATTAGCGTTCAGTTGATAAATTCTACTTGTTCATTTTATGGCCACTTTCTTAAAAATTCAGCAAGCATAAATAATTTGCCACTTTAGTCAATACTACATTATTCATTTAAATCACGTATTTTTTTTCATTCATATATTTTATTAAAAAAATTTAATTTACAAAAGAATAATTCCTTAGCTTTAATTTGCATAAATAATAATCCTATATGTTATTTAACAACAATTAAAAGAATGCGATAGAATTTTGTAGCTACTTATAAGTATTAAATGAATTCCTTGATCACCTTTATACAATAATTTTACTTAATTATTTTATTAATAAATAAAAAAATGCATAAATATAAATGAGAAAATACATATTTAAAGTGTGTAAAAATTACATTTACCATATACATAGTCTAAGGTTTAATTTATTTGAGCACATGCTTTACTTACTTTATTTAAAAAACATTTTCTCCTAATAAACCAAAAATTCTAGCAAGAATTTATATGTTTAAAATCACACAATTGAACTAAAACCATATTTTCTCTCACAAAAAAAAAAAAAAAAAACTGCTTGTGTTTAATTAAATAAAAATCCCATTAAAATGTGAAATATAATGCCTTTTGTTTATGTAAGTTCAGAATATTATTACTTTGAGGCATAACTTGTGCATTTTAAAATCATTGATTGATCATCACCATCAAATAATATTAAAAAAAAATAGAAAGAATATATTTATCAAAATTACACCTTTAATCATGTTAAAAATATCACCTAACATGTTTCTACAATTCATACATCCCAATAAAAAGGAATTCTAACATAACCTAAACAATTAAATCATCGACATGTTCTAAGATCAAATAACTAAAACATGTTACAAGGAGTCCTAGGTCGAAAACCCATAGAATATTTCAAATCCTTATTGTTCCCAAAACCCAAAGCAAATCCTAGCATATTTCTAAGATTTCAAGTGACAACATGATATACAAACAAAAAAATTATGAACCAACATGCAAAAGAATCCCTAGGCTGAAATCTACATGACCAACAACTCAAACCACTTTTTCATGTTTATAAGAATATTAAAGAGACAACATAACATAAAATAGACCAAAACCAAGCTTAATCCCTAGCATGCATCTATCAACATCTTTGCATACTTTTACATAAATCATTAAATTCAAAATGATTATGGCAACATAAACATAAGATCTCCTTAAACTCATACATCATGTATACCCAAAATTTTCTTCATGCTTGCCTATATACCCATACATGCCCAAGCATACACACACACACACACACAACCATAGAGCCCACACACCTAGGCCACTTACAAGAATATAAACTTCATGGAAATTTTTTTATAGAAAACTACTCATACATAACCTACATGCATATTTCTTTTCACATTCCTATGTATTTAAGAAAATAAAAACATGAAGAATAATCAAAATACATAGAGGCAAAAATCCATTCCAACAACCAACAACATATCAAAAACATAATAGAGATCATATAAGTCATCAAATCAATAATAAGGTTAGAAATCTCCTTTAACTCTCTTGCTAGAAATCAAGACCCAAAATGGTCACCACTCTTGATCAAACCCCTAGGGATTTTAAATACACAGCAAAACAAAAGAACAAAAAGATGCTCTTAGATTCAAGAAGAAGGAGTGGAAACTAGAAATCACCAAGAATCAAGAACTTACCCAAGGGATTTCGAATCCCTACTTTCACTCTTCTTCCTTCTTCTTTTCTTCTTCTCCTAGCCTCACGAGCCCTTCTCTCTTCCATTTCTCTCTAGGTTTCGACAGCCACCACAAATGAGCCTCCAAAGCTCATTTGTTCCCCTCTTAACCTAGCTAGACCCTAAAGGAAAATTGCCCAAAATTGGCTCCAATCTTTCCCTTAAATCATTCTTATTTTACTCTATGCACATGCAAATACCTCTCTCTCCCTCTCTTTACAAGGCTATGTGTGGCTTTTTCACACTAATGCTCTCCTATTTTTCTTTCCCAAAAATAACCAAAAACAACCCATAGCAAATCAATTCCCTTAAATCACTTACCATTATCTAATTTTCTTAACTTTTAAAATAATAGAAACTAACCCAGGATTAGAAAGGTAATCTTCCTTCATCCTTTCCCTCTCTCTCATGCCACTCCTCTCTATCTCTTCCTTTTCTTTTTTCTTCTTAGTTAAATAAAATAAAGGAAACACTAAAAAAAATAATAGAAGAAAATAATGCATGGGAAAATATATTGCATGCTCACCATGCAACCATGCACATGCACACACACAAGTGCTATGTTGCGTTTCTGATAACCATGCACCTTGACAACCAAATCTCAAGAATTCAAAAATTAAAAACAATTAAATTTTTTTAACTCACATAATTTCTACCAAACAATTCAAACAATTACAAGTAAATTCCAAACACTTATCAATTAATAATAAAATAAAGCATAAAATTGAATAAAATAAAAAAAATTAGTACACTACAGTTTTAAAAACTCTTTTCATTTAATTGTTTTAATAATTGAATTAAATTCAAAATTAAAAAAATTAAACAATTTTAATTATTAAATTAATAAATAAATAAAATATCATAAACTAATTTTTGGGACTCTGTCACAATGCACATGTCATTTTTAGGGCATGTGTCTTAACCATTTAATTTATTTAATAATATATTTATTCAAAAATTAATAAAATATCTAAAAATTGTGTAAAGCGCCTTATTCTATTACTTTGTACAAACGTCACTTATCACATAGATACATTGAAAAAGAATACCACTTAAAAGATAAATTCAGTGGGGCCTTGATAAAACATGCAAGTTGGACCCAATAGTATAAAATAAAAATAAAGTATTCATATGCAATGGTTACAGACAATAAAAATTTAAGTCCCACAGGTAAGTTTGAAAATTTAAGGTCCATAACATAGTTCTTAAAAAAAACTCGGCGCTTATGTTGATCGCTTATTCGTTCATAGGAAACCCCCACGCCATACACACTCAGACGTCAGAACTCCCCACATCACATTGCATGCCAGAGAGAAACCCTATTTATTACTTGAAAGGGAGAAAGTAAGGGGGTGAGCTAAAAGCCCAATAAGAAAGTACAACAAAATCAAAGATAAGACAAGAAAGACATGTATAGCATAACAACACAATTCATAACATCATCACACTCATATCTCATAATCAAAATGAAACAAAGTCAGACATCACATTCATTCAACATAAGCATACTCTTTGTGATCATGGCACCTCTGTTGTCCATGTCACATCTTAATGTAACGAGTATAACTGGGCTGGTAAAACCTCCTCTATGAGGTCAATAAGATCTCAGGATCTTGAATAACCTCGGTGCGTCTGTCCTTTGAGTTACATCATATCCTTAGTAACTCCTTTGTTGTGTTACGTTCAGCACGCTAGCAACCATCTCTCTCTTTCATCAATACAAAATACATGTAATCCAAGTCACATCAAGTCAAAAGAAATACATGTTGCATCATACTTGTCATAATATTTCAAGATAGAATTCCCTTTTCCATATCACATGGGTTATCATCAAAACATAGCACATTATTCTATGTAGCATAAAAGTATTACCATTTTATAACATAAACATAGAAATTCTATCTAACTTCCTTACCTTAGGTCCGAGTAAATAAAAAATGAGAAAAACTTCACAACGAGTCTATAAACATAATCAAACGTCATCTCTTAGAATCACATAAAAATACTCATGCCCAACACATTTACCTCACGTGTGCATGAGCCATGCACACGTGGTACAAGTTGCCCAATAATTCCAAACATACACATTTTCACATAAAATCACAAAAGAATAATGCTAATTCTATCTATTAACTCTTCATGGTTACAAAGTAAAAGTCATGTGTTTGAAAAATAGGCATATATTTGAAACTAAAAATACATTTGCATGCGACATGCATACGTGGGGGCGTTGTTAAAATTTAGTGTTTTATAACAATAATTCCTGCATACTTATTTCTTGTCTCTTGAATCAAAATTCAGCAACATAATTTAATTACCATTATTTGTTTCTTTAACTCCCAAAATTGTTAAACAAATTTTGATATATCATATTTAATTTATAAAATAATCCATTAAGCTTTTTTTTCTTTTTCCATTTTCTCATAAAATAATAATTCTATTTTTTATTTAAACAGCATAAAAAATGTGACAAAATTTGTAGTTGTTTAGATTTACTTAATAAATTTCTTGTTTCCTTTAGAAAATAACTTTACTACTCTAAAAACCTACATTTTTTTAAAAGTGAAAAATTAATAAATAAAGTGTGGAAAGTTACATTTTCATATATATTATTTAAGACTTAAATTATTTAGGTGTAAGATTCATCAATCTTAAATAAAGTAATTATTTTATCTTAATAACTCAAAGTTTCAGCAACTATTATTTTGTTTAAAAATCGTAAATGAATTTAAATCATAATCTTTTTTGCATTTAAATAAAAAAACTGCAATTAAATAATAATGTGAAAAATGCATATTTGCATTTTTAAAATACCACATTTATCATATACATAGATTATTGTTTAATTTATTTGATGCACTAAGCAGCATTTATCTCATTTAAAAGACATTTCTTATTTTTAATCTAAAATCCCAGTAACTATTTATTCAATCAAATTACAAACTTGGATTAAAACTTTATTTTTGTTTCATAAAATTCATGAAAAATCTGCATGTATTACGTTGACAAAAACACCATTAACATGTGAAAAAAATGTTAACATAAAATCAAATATCACTAGAGGCATCGCATGCGCATTTTAAAACATTATTTCACCATTACCAACACAAAACATCAAGAAAAACAACCAGCCCAATTAGAAGAAAAACCCTCTTTAATCATGTTTAAACAAATACTTAGCCAAAACCTCATGTATCATTAGATCACTATTTATAAGGAACTTAACACAATTTCCCAATGTAACTGTAACGACCCAAATTCGCTAATAAGGCTTAAGGGCCTTGATTAGTGTGCCAGGAGGGCATTAATGGAATAGTTGTGATTTAATGAGTAATTATATGTTTAATAATGCTTATATGATAATCGATTATAATATGTGGTAATACGATATGTGATATATGTGAGAACCACATTATTATGTGGACAGGTTCGCTAAGCACGACTCAAGACGATTCTAGGGCCAGATAGTGGGAAAAGTCACAACGGGGTTTAAGATATGACTTTGGAGAAGTCGGGGATACTTTTAGATAGCGGATAGTGATTTGGGTTATCGGGACATGGAAATAAATATATGGAGATATATTTGAGGTTAGGATGTCTAGGCGGGAATATTGGGGGATTTTACCATTTTGGCCTCGGGGACGATTCCGACACCCCGAGCCTCGGGATTAACTTAATAGATAAGTTAGATATAGAGAAGATTTTAGAAGATAAACAACCGACTAAACACTTAGGCTCTCTCTCTCACGCTTAAGGAAACACAAAGGAAACCAAGGGAAACCAGCTGGGATTTCTGAGTTTGGTTGTGAGAATTTGGAGGTTTAGCTCAAGGAAAATCAAGGAACTGAAGCAGGGATTAAGGTAAGCATCTAACTCTGTATTTTGTGGTTGAATTATGAGTTTTAGCTGGGTTTTAGTTAAGTGCTGAAACAAGTTTAGTTGTGATGTTCTAAGGCAGAATTAAGAGGGGAAACTTGGGAGCTTAGCTTGGTCACAACTTGGTGAAGTGATACTATAGCAAGGGTAAGTTTCAACTCCTGGTTAGAGGCTTTAAATTGAGTTTGATAGCTGGTTTGTGTGTTTTTAGCACTTGGGTTTCAGAAATTGAAAGGAAGAGATTGGAGTGTGTTAGGCTGTGTTTTCTTGAGAGTTATGATGTTTAGATCATGCTAAAGAGGTTGGGAATTAATTGGTTAAGAGTTGGGAAGTTTTGGGATGGTTTAAGGTAAGGTTTTGAGCTTTGAAATGGTGTAAAATCTAGGTTCGAAGGGGAGGCCCGCGGCTCTGTTCTAGAGCGCTGCAGCCCTAGCATGCAAGGAAGCCAAGGGGGCGCGCCGCGGCGCCCAAGGCAAGGGCCGCGGCGCGTGTGTGGTTCAGTGTGGGAGGAGGTTCTGTTTTGGGGAAGGGCCGCGGCTAGGCTTTGTGGGCCGCAACCCTTGGTTGCACACTTGAGATTTTGAGGGTTTTAAGCACGGGAAAGGGGTCTAGTGTCCTCGGGTTTGGTTTCACCACCGTGCTTGGTGGAATTTGATATCCTGGGAGTTAGTTTTATAACTGGAACCTATATTTGAGTATTTATGAAACCCTATACTTTGCTTGTGGCTAGGTGATAAAAGGTTAGGCTTGGGGACGGATCCTGCTTGAGGGGCGTTGCTCATAATTTGATAACCGTACAGACTAAAGGTAAGAAAACTGCACCTGGTTGAATATATGTGATGGGACTAAGGGCTCCCTATTGTAGAAGCTTGAAAAGATGGTATTATGCCATGCAAGCCATTTAGTGAACCAACGGCCTAAGGGTTCCAAGGGTCTCACTAGCGCACAGGGTGCGGCTCGGACACTGGTAGCCGAGGACAGCTTATTATGCACTGAGCTTGGTTTAAGCGGGCCAGAGTCAATGGGCTAAACAGAGGGTGCGGCCTAAGTCGTCGGCCCTGAATATCATGTGATACGAATGTTATATGTGATAGAATGTATCTTGTATTGGATTGTATATGCTGAATATCTGTTGTGGATTATCTGTTGAGCATACATGCTTACTGAGCTATTTGTCTGCTATTATTGTTTGAGTTATCCATGATGTTTTCTTGCTGGGCCTTGGCTCACGGGTGCTACGTGGTGCAGGTAAAGGCAAGGGCAAGTTGGATCAGCCCTGACTGGAGAGCTCAGCGAGCGGAATGTACATAGCCAGGTGCTCGGCCACCACGGTTGAGGTCTAGGCAAGGACATGGAACCTAAAGACTGTCTGTTTTTCCTTAGTATGGCTAGCGGTTACTTATGTACTTTTGGGAGTCTGTAAACTTATTTTAACTTTGTTTTGTATGGGATCCCATGTTTACTATAGTTTAAATAAATGAAATGAGTCTTTTGAGACCAAAACCTTTTAACCATAGATCTTACATGTTTAGTGACACGTTTTCAAACTAATGACTTGATTAGCAAGTCCTGCACCTTTATAAGTACACAGTGTAGCGGTCTTGGCTATCCAGGGCGTTACAGTAACAAAATAACCTAGCATGTTTCTAATGATTAAATGTGACATCAAAGAAAATTGGTCAACATGCATTAACAATCTCCTATAGGCCGAATCCTTTATAGCCCCCAATCAACAATTTCAACACTCAACCCTAGCATGCATCCACTATCATCTTTACATATTTTTTAATACATCGTAAAATCAAAACACTATGGTAATATGAATATAGGATCCCCACAAGGATCATGCTTTTAGTATCAATTCCCATTAATCACCCTAGGTCGAAACCCATCATGCATCAAACAAAATCAACCCTCCAACCCATAATAAAAAATAACAATCAACCCTCAAAGCAAAGTAAAACAAGACAAAATATCATTGCCAATCATCAACCCACATTCAAACCATAACCTTCCCAAGTAATCAAAAACAAATCATAGGTTGAGGGAGATATCCAATATCTCTCTTGGTAGTACACAAGTACCCACACAATAGCCACCACTTTGTTCAACCCTAGGTTTTCGAAACCTACACAAAGAAGAGAAGAAAACCAACAACAACTAAGAGAAAACTTAGCAAATCACAAGAAAACAAATGAGGAGATGAACTAGAAAATCACAAATACAAAACACATACCCTAGGATTTCAATTCCTTTTCTCTTATTCTTCTTCTTCTCCTCCTCCATTGTAACGCCCTGGATTGCCAAGACTGTTACACTGTGTGTTTATAAAGTGCCAGACTTGCTAAACAAGTCATGTAAATAAAATCGTGTTGATAAAACTATAAAGGAACTAGGGTTAAAAGCGTTTTGGTCTCAAAAGCCACATTTTCATTAAAAAGTATCATCCGTTGCATGGGATCCCAAAAATATCAAGTTCGAGGACCGTTTACAAAAGACCCAAGGTTTATTTACAACAACCGGCCATACTAAGGCAAAATAAGCTGTTAGGTGATCCCTGTCCTGATCCACTCCTCCACCGTGGCGGTCGAACCGCTGGCTATGTACATTCCACCTCGGAGCCCTCCACCTCAGGCTTGGTCCAGCTTTCCCTTGCCTTTACCTGCACCACGTAGCACCCGTGAGCCAAGGCCCAGCAAGAAAACACAACAACAACAGAGCATGAACAATTAACAGACAAGTCAATAACTCACATTGCATCACATAAACTCAGATATATCATCAGCCAATATAATCAAGTATTTCACATACTAGGCATTTCATTTCATAACATTCACAATTCACAAACGATAGCCAGGGCTAGCGGCCTCAGGTTGCTCCCTCTGTTATCCTGATGTTCTTGGCTCCCAGCGGCCAATTCGCGCCCTGTGCGCTTAAATCATGTACGGTACTCTTAGACCGCTTTTACATGTCCCATGGCGTAATACCAACAATGACACGATATAACTTTCGAGAGCACTTAGTCCCATCACAATCTTACAACTGGGTGCAGTTTTCTTACCTTTCAATTTACTAGTTTCCGATGCCACGAAGCCGCGAGCACGGTCCTCTACCCCGAGCCTCTCCAAAGACCTAGTCACAACACAAATTAAACATCCTTGTCACTAATCAATCCAAAACTACTTCCCGGAACCAATCCCACACTCTCGGAACTCCCCAAATCCCTAAAACTATGCACCGAAGACATCCCCCGAACCCCCGGAACAAAGGCTCAAAATTGCAAAATCCCATGTTCTGAAATTGGCCTAGCGCCGCGGCGCCCAACAAGTTTGAGCCGCGACGCCCAGCAAATCAGAGAACTTACTCTGCCCAGAAATAGCCTCGCGCCGCGGCGCGCTAGAAAAGCGCCGCGACACTCCTTCGCGAGCCCAGAAATCTGGGTTTTTCCCCTGCGTTTTTCCCGAACCCAAATCACTCCAAATCATCCCAACCTTATACCTAAGCCCCAAAACCAACTCAAAACCCCAAATAGGCCATACCCCAACCTATAACCATCATAATCTAACTCAATTACACAATTATTCTCTGAATTCACACTTAAGTTTCAGACTCTAACACTTAAACTAAAACTTAAGAAAAGTACAAACCAGACCTCTAAATCCCTAAACCATAACAACTACGAGATTGCAAACATGTTTAATACCCTTACCTCAATCAGAAATTCTACTTGAGCTTCCTCCAATCCAAGCTTTGAGCTGAATTCCACCTTAACAAACCAGCTGAATTCCATGCAAGACAAGCCATGGCTATCTTTTAATTCTTTCAAAAACCAAATTCAGAACTTAACAAAACAGGGACTAAGTCCTTACCTCAGTATAAACCTTGATTCCACACCCTTAAGCCCTTTACTAGCCTCAAAGATCACAGTTCAACTCCTCCTCCACCTTGCTTTCTAGGTTCTTGATTCTCCCTTCCCTTCTTGATCTTTCTAGCCTTCTAAGTCTTAACTTCACTTATACTTAGCATAAAAGAATCGTGTATATCCTTTTCCCTCAGCCAAAGACATCTATACCACTGCCAAAAGACCATTTTAGCCCTCCTCAAATATCCTTTTCTAACTAAACCTCAAGGGCACACTTGTCTTTTACTTACTTTACAGTTCTACCACTTTCCCAACAAAACCTGTTACTCTCTATGGTTACTAACAGTTACACAAGTTACCAAATCACCAGTTACCATTATCTAGCTTTCTAGGACCGTCTCGGCACGTGCGTCACATTGATATCACCACACCCACGTGGTACAAATCACATATCATAATTATCACATAACATAATACACATAGTCATATAACATGCTTAAAATCATAATCATGCATCTTAATCATTAAAAATCACACATAATTCCCATTATGCCCTCCAGGCACACTAATCAAGGCCCTTAAGCCTTATTAGTGAATTTGGGTCGTTACATCCATTCTCTTCTTTCTTCCTTTCTTTCTCTCTCTATCTCATGCCCTCCCCCTCTCTCTTTCTCTATCTGTCTGTTCCAAGAGCCACAATGGCTCTCTTCTTTTCTTCATTTTCTTTTTATCTAACACTAGAGACATTAATCTTGCCTAGTGGGAATGGGTAAGTTTCCCAAATCAAATAATTTTCTATATTTGTTTTTATTTGACTGTCTTCAATAAATGAAAATGATGAATATAATAAAAAGATGACAACCTCCTTTTTCCCATTTTAACTATTGTCATCAATTTAATTTCCAAATAAAATATGAAAAGGAATCACCTATTTCCCACTCTACCTCAGACGCCCCCATTTCCCTTTCTCTTTTATTTTTAATTAATTTTCTTTTTATTTCTTATAATTCCTTAATTAAATAAAAATAAAAAGAAATAATGGGTAGGAAAAACTATTGCATGCTCACCATGCCACCATGCACATGCACACACCCAATCGCTTATGTGCATCACTATCTATCATGCACATTGGTGCATTGAACTAAAACTCATTTTATTTACAATTTAAATTAATAAACAAATAAAGCAATAACAATTAAATTCACATAATTTCTACCCAACAATTTAAACAAATAAAAAAAATTCCAACACTTCACAATTATTAATAAAACAAAGCTCAAAATTAATTAATCTAAAAAAAATTTGGTACGCAACAATATACACTCCATAAAAAGAATTTTCTCCCGAAATTCTTTCTTACCAAATAACTCAGGGTATCTTTCTCTCATGTCTTCCTCTAGCTCCCATGTTGCTTCTCGTTCCGTGATATTCTTCCATAGGACCTTAACTAATGGACTCCTTTTGGATCTCAGTTGCTTGATTCCTTTTTTGATGATACACTCTGGCTGTTCATCGTAACTCAGGTTCTGCTTTAGCTGCAATGACTCATAACTCAGAACATGAGAGGTATCTGACATGTACTTATGCAACATCAAGATGTGAAAGACGTTATACATTTCAGCTAGGGCTGGGGGGAGTGCTAAACGGTACGCAACTCGCCCTACTCGGTCCAATATCTCAAATGGACCTATAAATCTCGGGATCAACTTCCCTTTCTTCCCAAAAATCAAAACACCTTTCATCGGTGAGACTCTCAAGAACACAAACTCTCCCACTGAAACTTCGATGTCTCTTCTCTTAAGGTCTGTGCAACTCTTTTGCATACTTTGAGGGGTAAGCATCCTTTGGAAAATTTTCTCGATCGCCTCGTTGGCTTCCCTAACCGCGTCGGGCCTAATATTCGCTTCACCCCAACCTCATCCCAGTGCAAGGGAGATCTACACTTGCACCCATAAAACATCTCATAGGGAGCCATCCCAATAGTGGACTGATAACAATTGTTATAGGAGAACTCCATTACGGGTAGATATCGACTCCAAGATTCTGAAAAGTCCAATGCACAACATCTCAACATGTCCTCTAGAATCTGTATTGTCCTCTCAGACTGCCCATTGGTCTAGGGATGAAAATAGGTATTGAACTTTAACCTTGTACTCATAGCTTTCTGTAATCCCTTCCAAAAGTTCAATTTGAATACTCACCCTCGATCATAAATAATCGACTTTGGAACCCCAAGAAGTTTGACTATCTCGCTCACATAAAACTTTGCGTACTGGTCTATTGAGTGGGTTGTCTTAACTGGTAGGAAATGGGCGAACTTATGGAGCCTAGCCACTATTACCCAAGCTGAATCATGTTGTTTTGTGGTCTTAGGTAACCATACCACACAATCCATTGCTATATCTTCCCATTTCTATTTCGGAACACAAAGTGGTTAAAGTAGCCCTGCTGGCCTTTGGTGTTCTACTTTGACTTGCTTACATGTCAAACGTCTGGAAACAAACTCAGCAACATCCTTCTTCATTCCAGGCCACCAATACAACGCATTAAGGTCTTGGTACATCTTTGTTGACCCTAGATGTAAGGAATAGGGTGTTGTATGCGCCTCCTTCATAATACTTTCCTTAATCTCATCATTGTTAGGCACACAGATCCTATCCTTATACCGCTGCAATCCACCGTTAGACATGGTGAAGTCACCGCTATCACTTTTCTGTACCAAAGCCTGTTGCTTTATTAGGGCTTCATCCATTTTCTGCCCTTCTCTAATCTATTCCAGTAGGGGGGATCATAGAGTGAGGTTTGCTAGGCCTCCTGTCACGAACTCAGTACCGGCGTTTATAATCTCTTTCTGGAGAGGCATCTGTATCTTGCTTAGAGCTGAGAGACTCCCATGTCCTTACCTACTCAATGCATCGACAAACACATTGGCCTTGCCCGAGTGGTATAGAATTTCACAATCATAGTCCTTCACTTACTCTAACCACCTTCACTATCTCATATTCAGTTCTTTCTGAGTGAAGAAGTTTTTCTGACTTTTGTGATCGGTGTAAATTTCACACTTATGCCCATAAAGGTGATGTCTCCATATTTTCAATGCGAACACCACTGTTGCTAGCTCAAGATCATGGGTGGGATACATTGATCATAGTCCTTGAGTTGTCTTGAAGCATAAGCTACCACCTTCCCATTCTACATCAACACACAACCTAAGTCATTCTTTGATGCATCACAATACACCACGAATTTCCCGCCCTCTGTGGGAACCTCTGAGGCATTCTTTGGCTGGGGCCAGTCTCTAATGGCTCGATCTTTGCCGAATCCACTGTGATTCCATTCTTGGAGTTTATATGCCCTAGAAAAGTCACTTGTTCCAACTAAAACTCACACTTAGAGAACTTAGCGTATAGTTGATGCTTTCCCAGTTTATATAGTGTCAACCTAAAGTGCTCCTCATGCTCTTCCTAGGTCCTTGAGTAAATAAGGATGTCACCTATAAAAACTACTACAAACTTATCCAAGCATCCCTTAAATAATCTGTTCATAATGTCCATGCAAGCTGCTAGGACGTTAGCGAGTCCAAAAGGCATCACAAGAAACTCATAGTGCCCGTAGCGAGTTCTTAAAGATGTTTTAGGAATATCTCCCTCTTTTACCTTCAACTGATGGTATCCAGATCACAAATCAATCTTTGAGAACACTGTTGTCCCTTGTAGTTGATCAAAAAGGTCATCTATCCAAGGCAAAGGATATTTTTTCTTAATAGTGAACTTATTGAGTTCTCGGTAATCGATGCACATTCTCATGCTTCCATCCTTCTTTTGGACAAATAGGACTGCTGCCCCCATGGCGAATGACTAGGTCTTACTAACCCCTTATCCAACAATTTATGTAGTTTGGTCTTGGGCTCTTTCAACTCTACAGGTGCTATTCGGTAGGTTGCTTTAGATATTGGTGTTGTTTCAGGTGCAAGTTCGATCACGAATTCGATTTCTCTGTCCAAGGGTAAACCTGGTAATTCCTCGGGAAACACTTTCGGAAATTCACAAACGATGTGGACATTCTCTAGTTTCAACTCTATTTCCTTAGATTTATCCACCACACTAGCCAGATATGCCGAACACCCATGCTGAATCATATTCCAAGCTTTCAGTGAAGATATTATGGGTGTATAAAAACCTGCTACTTCTCCCTTAAAAGAAAAGAGTTCTCCTTCCTCTGGTATAAACTCCATGGTCTTCTACCGACACTCAATCGTCTCTCCATGTTTGGATAACCAATCCATGCCAAGTATGGCATCATAGTCTAGTATGTCTAACTCTATAAGGTCTGTCAGGCACTCTCTGCCCTCTACTATTATAGATGCTAATTGTAACCACCTAGTTGATGACATCATGTCTCCTAATGGTAACATTGTACTAAAACTACGCTCAAACAGATTACAAGGCAAACCCAATTTATCAATCACATTAATAGCAACATAAGAGTGAGTCGCTCCAGAATCAATAAAGACTCTACATATCATACCAGAAATAGGGAGCTGACCTGTGACCACGATGTTACTATTGGCTGCTTCCTTTTGGGTCAATAGAAAAGCCCTCGCTGGCACTAGGTTGTTGTTACTGCCCTGCCCCGCTTTCCATTGTGGGCAATCCTTCTTTAGATGGCCTGCTTGACTGCACTTGTAACATTTTTTGGTGCCAGCCTGACATTCTCCCAAGTGTCATCGCGAGCATTTAGGGCAGCTGGTGTGCTCAACTCTGTTATTCTGGTGATTTCAGCGGTTACGATCATTGTTATGACCATTGCGATTGTTGTGGTGGTTATGATTGTTGTTATTTGTGGCCGAGGGTTTAGGCCTCTTGTTAGTGCCTAGCCTTCCTCTTATTGCCCTCATGGAAGCTTTTATTTCTATTGGCCTCCCTTCTTGCAGCACTGTCCTTCCATATACAGTCCTCCAAATATTATGCTTCGAGTGCCTTATCCAATACCTCAGCTTAATTGACCACCTCAGCACTGGTCATCTTGACATTTCTAAAAATCACTGGCTTAAGTCATCTCATAAACCTTTGGACCCGCATGGCTTTTGTTGGTACTACCTCAGGTGTAAACCTAGCCAACCAATCAAACTACTATGCATAGTCGGTAATAGAAAGGTTCCCTTGAAACAAAGTCACAAACTCGTCCACCCTAGTTGCCAATACAACTGCACTGTAGTACTTCTTGCCAAATGTCTAAACAAAGGCTGCCTAGGTCAAAGTATTCAAGTCACGAGTCTGCTTTACCACATCCTACCATACTCTAATGATCGTTCAACTCCATGTGATAAAAGATGGCTTCTACTGATTTCAACCATTCCTCTGCCACCATAGGTGGGGCTTGCCTTTTGAAGCGCTCATAGACTGGCTCAAATACATAAGCCATAGGAAGTGGTGTAGGTGGTGGTACTTAAGGCTCAGGCTATGCCACCGGTACATGGGACACTTCCCTGGCTTGAGCCAACTCCCCATCCCTCTGTCACAGTTGTTCGCTCAACCTCGCTATTTATGTGGCCAAATCCACGGTCGGTGTAGCTGGGGCTGTTAGTTTGGATGGTGGCATTTAGAGATCAAGAATTTCTATAGTGTTAGAACTTGTAGAGGTACCTCTTCCTCGGCCTCTCCCTTTTCCCCTGCATTCTCTTGCTCCTCTTCCTCTTGTTGACATTATGAAATTCTAAGGCACCAAAAGAAAGTCATAAGAGATGATAAATTACATAATGGTTTGGTTCTTATAGAAATTCATGAAAGTTATCATACATTCCATATCCACACCATTTAGTGTTTGCAAGAGAAAAATATTAAACCATAATATTCAAAGTTTGTTCAAAATTATTCCAAAATTCAAACATCCCATAAAATGTTCAATAACCATAATTAAATCCATAAGTTCTTAAGGGTTCTTAAGAAAAGTCCCATTTTATTCGTTAACATTTATTGAAAGGAAATTCGAGACGGACTCTAGTCCTCAATTGTGCACTTATCCCCTGAGCGGTAGTCGAAGACGTCTTCCAGAATGTGGAAGTAATTAGGAGCGCTAGCCAATATCCTCATCCTAGCGCTCAGTTTTGGTATGGTGTGCACTACTTCTTGACACATCATCTCCCCTTCTAGATCACGCACCGTCTCGAATCGTTCCTCCATCTCTCCGTCATCCTTCTTTACCATGACCGACTCCAAACAACTAAAATTGTATTTTTCTATGATGTCGTAAATCGTGTATTCGAACGTGCTGAATTCCAAATCATCTTGGACGACATTGTCCCATGCCATGGTCAACTAGAGGTGAGCCTCAATATATATAGACAACAATTCCCTTAGCACCCAATATTTCTCTATGGGCCACAACAACACCCCTCTTTTGTTAATCAATCTCTGGATACGATCGCAAACTACTGCTGTCATTTTCAGTACGATGATCCTCCAATCGTTGTGATCCTCGTCATGTTGAACCTTAGGTATCGCGCGAATCTCTTTGAATAATTCTTTCTTAGTGGTTCTAATAATAGGAGACCTCTTTCTAAACTACAATTACGAAACTACAAAATTTAAAAGCAGGAAAGAATATAGATAAAATTTAGAGCAAGTACTTACGACGCAGTGAGGTGAGATTTTCCCGTCTTTAGCGTGTATGGGGAGGGTCCTTGGAAAAATGAACGACCGGATTTGATACCATTTGTAAAGCGCCCTATTCTAATACTTTGTACAAATGTCACTTATCTCATAGATACTTAGAAAAAAAAATATCACTTAAAAGATTAATTCAGTGGGGTCTTGATAAAACATGCAAGTTGGGCCCAATTAGTTTAAAATAAAATTAACGTTTTCATATGAAATGTTTAAAGAAAATTAAAATTTAAGTCCCCAGGTAAGTTTGAAAATTTAAGGTCCATAACATAGTTCTTAAAAAAAAACTCGACGCTTATGTTGATCATTTATTCGTTCATAGGAAACCCCCACGCCATACACACTCAGACATTGGAACTCCCCACATCACAATGTGTGCGAAAGAGAAACCCTAATTATTACCTGAAAGTGGGAAAGTAAGGGGATGAGCTAAAAGCCCAGTAAGGAAGTACAACAAAATCAAAGATAAGACAAGAAAGAAATGTATAACATAACAACACAACTCATAACATCATCATACTCATATCTCATAATCAAAATGAAACATAGGCATACATCACATTCATTCAACATAAGCATACTCTTTGTGATCATGGCACCTCTATTGTCCATGCCACATCTTGAGGTAACCAGTATAACTGGGTTGGTAAAACCTCTTCAATGAGGTTAACAAGATCTCAAGTTCTTGAATAACCTCAGCGAACCCACCCTTTGAGTTACGTCATATCCTTAGTAACTCATTTGTTGTGTTGCGTTCAACAAGCTAGCAACCATCTATTTCATTCATAAATACAAAACACGTGTAATCCAATTCACATCAAGACAAAAGAAATACATGTTGCATCATATTTTTCATAACATTTCAAGATAGAATTCCATTTTCCATATCACATTGTTTATCATCAAAACATAGCAAATTATTCCATGTAACATATAAGTCTTACCATTTCATAGCATAAACATAGAAATTCTATCTAACTTCCTTACCTCAGGTCCGAGCAAAGCAAAAATGAGAAAAACTTCACAACGAGCATATAATCATAATCAAACGCCGTCTCTTAGAATCACGTAAAAATGCTCATGCCCAACACATTTACCCCACGTGTGCATGGGCCATGCACACGTGGTACAAGTTGCCCAATAATTCCAGACATACATATTTTCACATAAAATCACAAAAGAATAATGCTAATTCTATCTATTAACTCTTCATGGTTACAAAGTAAAAGTCAGGTGTTTGGACAATAGACATATATTTGAAACTAAAAATGAATTTGCATGCGACATGCATACTGGAAGCGTTGTTAAAATTTAGCGTTGCATAACGATAATTCCTGCATACTTATTTCTTGCCTCTTAAATCAAAATTCAGCAACATAATTTAATTACCATTATTTGTTTCTCTAACTCCCTAAACTGTTAAAAAAAATTTAATACATCATATTTACTTTATAAAATAATCCATTAAGCTTTTTTTTTTCTTTCCATTTTCTCATAAAATAATAATTCCATTTATTATTTAAATAGCATAAAAAATGTGACAAAATTTGTGGCTATTTAGAATTACTCAATAAATTTCTTGTTTCCTTTAGAAAATAACTTTACTACTCTCAAAAGCTACATTTTTTTAAAAGTGAAAAATTAATAAATAAAGTGTAGAAAGTTACATTTTCATATATATTATTTAAGACTTAAATTTTCTAGGTGTAGTGTTCATTAATCTTAAATAAAATATTTATTTTATCTTAATAACTCAAACTTTCAGCAACTATTATTTTGTTTAAAAATCACAAATGAATTTAAACCATAATATTTTTCACATTTAACTAAAAAAAAATTGCACCTAAATAATAATGTGAAAAATACATATTTATATTTTTAAAATACCACATTTATCATATACATAGCATAGGGTTTACTTTATTTGATGCACTAACATTATTTATCTCTTTTAAAAGACTTTTCTGATTTTTAATCCAATATCCCAACAATTAATTATTCAATCAAATTACAAACTTGGATTAAGACTTTATTTTTATTTCATAAAATTCACATAAAATCTGCATGTATTATGTTGACAAAAATATCATTAACATGTGAAAAATTGTAATGACCCAACTATTTCTAAGACTTAGGCCATTAAAACTACTAGACATAACTACAACTTTGAAGAGAACATACATGAGAAATATTCGTAACTTTATTGAATCTTTAAAATAATATTTGTAATACATAAATAAGCTCATTGTTTTAAAAATAAAACATAACTTTAAATGAAATTGTTTACAAAGCTAAATGCAGAAAATACATAAAAACGTAATTTAAATAGACTAAAGAAAATAAGGTGGTCCTCGAATCAACATGCAGCCCATCCACTCCATTCACCTCAACACACACGCCAAGCTTCCAAGAATCCTTCCGCCTTTGTATCTATTTTCCTGCATCACACTAAAAGTAAAGGAGTGAGCCTAATGCCCAGCAAGGAAAAACTACTAACAACATAAAACACATACATAAAATTATATCATAAACATATACTATAAACATATGGCATATAATACTACAATGGCCATTATACTACTTGGGGCTTATAAACTAAGCAAGTCATATGCCCAATAAATTTGTGGGGCTTGCTAGCCAAGCAAGTCATATGCCCATAAGTTATTGGGGCTTGCTAGCTAGACAAGTCATATGCCCAAGGTCTATAAATATTCTATACATAATGTAACATAAGATAACATAACATAACATAACATATCATATAAACATATAAAATTCTATCCTATTTTCCTTACCAAAACTGGGATATTTGAGAACAAATGCGGGACTTGAAACACTCCTAAAACCAACAATAAAAATGGTGAGTATTCCTAAAGAGTAGATAATAAATGTGAAAACTAAGCTTTCAAGAAGAACTTACCAAGAAAGTCCTTTTAGTTTCAGGAACCTAATCAAAAACCAATATCAAAAGTTAGGATTTGAATAAAAGGAACTAAAGAAAACTAAAGAGTTTTAGAGAACTGGACTTAAGGAATAAGAGTACCTTCGTTGACCTTAAGGATTGGTCTAACTTCAATACCGAAATACACTAATCCTTACTCCCCAAGTATTTTATAAAGCTTAAGAATGAAAAAGATTTTTCCCAACCCAAGTGTTTATCACTCTATGGTAGCACTAACACCTTGGAGTCTCTAATCTCAGCTTGAAAAATGAGGGAAAAGGGCTGGGTACTAGGTCCTATTTATAGAGTTCTAGGAATAAATATCTTATTTTTGGCTTGAATAAAATTGAAAATATTTGAATATTCGGTCAATAGAGGCTTAAGACTCGGTCAAATCATTCAGAGTCAGGTCTAAGGAGTTAAGATTTAATTTTAAAATAAAGAAAAAATTAAAAAAAAATAATTACTAAGGGCGATATATCGCCCCTATGTGGCGATATATCTACTTTGCCCTAATCCCGAGCCTCCGTTTGTACGTTCATGCAACATAACGTGTTTTCCGTATCCTTCGTCAGGCGATATATCAGCTCGAAGCTGTGATATATCGGCATACGTGAATATTTTAAACATGTAATTGCACTTTTTCAGCATAAATTAAGTTGAATAACTGCTTTGATTGAGTCAAAATACGATCCTAACAGTTTCTGGTGAATACTAAAGCTTATATTTCTTTATTTTATCATCAAAATACTTAATTCCTTAATAATCATGCTTATGACAAGTGCCATGTTCTTATTGGCTCTATTTAAACCTTAAGTTATAATAAATAATATATCTAGGACCAACAATATTAATAAAACCTTATGTTATAATTACTATTCTTAAACTATAGGATAAACTTATAAAATCCATAATTGTTGCTAGAAGTTTCCAACTAAGTCCCGGTTTGAACCAAAATCCACGAAATCTAAAATACTATAACTACTACTAACTATCTATCTAACATTCTGGGACTCTACAATTCTCCCCTACTACAAAGAATTTCGTCCTTGAAATTTACTTACCAAACAATTCTGGATACCGAGCTTGCATGTCCTCCTCAAACTCCCACGTTGCCTCTCGTTCAGAACTATTTCTCCATAGGACTTTGACTATCGGAATACTCTTAGACCATAATTCCTTCATCCCTCTATCTAGGATGCTAACCGGCTATTCCTCGTAACTCAAGTCTTTTTGGAGTGCTATCGTATCATACTTGAGGATGTGAGATGGGTCTGACACATATATACACAGCATCGAGATGTGGAACACATTGTGACTATCTGCTAGTGCTGGTGGTAAGGAAAATTTATATGCAACTGCTCCCACTTTGTCCAATATCTCAAAAGGACCTATAAACTTGGGACTAAGCATGCCTTTCTTCCCGAACTGCTTCACACCTTTCATAGGAGATATCCTTAAGAAGATTTGATCTCCTACTTTGAATTCCACATCATGCCGCTTGGCATCCGCATAACTTTACTGGCGCCTCTGAGCAGCGAGCATACGCTTTCTAATCAGTGCTACTGCTTCCTGAGCTTCTCTAACAGATTTTGGTCCAAGTAGTTGCCTTTCTCCTACCTCATCCCAATGTAACGGCGATCGACACCTCCTTCCATAAAGTAGCTCATAAGGTGCCATTCCGATCGTTGACTGGTAGCTATTATTATAGGAGAATTCTATCAGTGGCAAGTACTTACTCCATGATCCTCCGAAATCAAGTACACAAGCGCGCAACATATCTACTAAAATCTGTATGGTACGCTCGGACTGAACATCTGTCTGAGGATGAAATGCTGTACTAAGACTTAACTTGGTACCCATGGCTTGCTGCAAACATCCCCAAAATCTCGATGTAAACACTGATCCTCTATCAGATACTATTATTTTAGGGATTCCATGAAGTCGTACAATTTCTTGGACATAAACGTCTACGTATTGATTTGCTGTGAACATAGTTTTGATAGGCAGGAAATGAGCTGACTTGGTTAGTCTATCTACTACTACCTAAGCCGAGTCGTACTGCTTATTTGTTCGTGGAAGTCCCGTCACGAAATCCATGGCTATATGGTCTCAATTCAATTATGGCATGCCAAGCGGTTGTAATAAGCCTGCAGGCCGCTGGTGCTATACTTTTACTTACTGGCATACTAAGCATTTAGACACATACTCCACTATATCATTCTTCATTCCTGGGCACCAATACAGTGCTTTAAGATCGTGAGTCATCTTGGTCGACCCTGGGTGAACTGAGTATGGGGTATCATGTGCTTCTTCTAAGATCTTCATCTTAATCCCTTGATCATTTGGCACGCATACCCGATCCTTATATCTCAATGTATCTTGACCTGATATTAAGAAATCTGTGGCCTTCCCTTCTCTAACTGCATCCTTATGTGCTACTAACATGTCATCATGCCCTTGCCCAATCCGTATTTCTTCTAACAGACTTGACTGGATGGACAAGTTAGCCAGTTTACCAATGACTACTTCTATTCCAGCATTGATCAGCTCCTGCTGTAGTGGCTTTTCTATTCCAGCTAACGCTGCTAGACTTCCATAATTCTTCCTACTTAGCGCATAATCAACTATGTTTGCCTTTCTCAGGTGGTATAAGATTTCACAGTCATAATCCTTCACTAGCTCTAACCACCTGCGCTGCCTCATGTTGAGCTCCTTCTGAGTGAAGAAATACTTTAAGCTTTTGTGGTCCGTATAACTCTCACACTGTTCTCCATAAAGATAGTGGCGCCAGATTTTCAACGCAAATACCACTGCTGCCAACTCGATATCGTGTGTTGGATAGTGTTGCTCGTATTCCTTTAGCTGCCTTGAAGCATAGGCTATCACCTTGTCATTCTTGATCAGCACACAACCCAACCCTTCCTTTGCCGCATCATAGTAGACTACAAACTTGGCATTGGGTGTCGGTACACAAAGTACTGGTGCTGAGCATAGCTTATCTTTTAGCGACTGGAAACTCTCTTCACACTTATCATTCCAGTTGAACCTCTTCTGCTTTTGAGTCAGGTTGGTGAGCGGAGTGGCTATCTTAGAAAAGCCTTCTACAAACCTCCGATAATAGCCTACTAGTCCCAGAAAACTTCTTACTTCAGACACGTTCTTTGGTCTTGGCCAATCCTTCACAACCTCTACTTTAGATGGGTCTACTGCAACTCCGTCCATGGATACAATATGGCCGAGGAATGTTACTAGTGAAATTCAAAATTCGCACTTCTTGAACTTGGTGTAAAACTGATGCTCCCTTAGTCATAACAAGATCAACCTTAAATGTTTCCCGTGCTCGACTTCATGCTTTGAGTACACCAAGATAGCGTCAATGAACATTACAATGAATTTATCCAAGTAGTCCTTAAATACCTTATTCATTAAATCCATAAACGTGGCTGGAGCGTTGGTAAGACCAAAAGACATAACTAAAAACTCCTAATGCCCATAATGAGTTCTAAAAGCTGTCTTGGGAACATCCTCTTTCGGTACCTTGAGTTGATGATACCCGGACCGTAAATCAATCTTTGAGAACACGGTCGCTCCTCGGAGTTGATCAAACAAGTCGTCAATTCGGGGTAGCGGGTACTTATTCTTTATTGTCACCTTATTCAACTCGCGGTAATCTATGCACATCCGCATGCTTTTGTACTTTTTCTTCATGAATAGAACCGGTGCTCCCCATGGCGAATGGTTTGGTATAATGAAACACAAGTCTAGGAGTTCTTGTAGTTGCGTCTTTAACTCCTTGAGTTCGGTAGGTGCCACCCAATATGGTGCCTTGGAGATAGGCTCGGTGCCCGGTACTAGTTTGATTGTGAAGTCAATTTCTCGAGTCGATGACAACCCTGGTAAGTCGTCAGGAAATACTTCTGAAAATTCCTTTACAATATGAACGTCTCCAACTTTTAGCGGTGTTTCTTTTACCACATCTGTGACGCTGGCTAGAAATGTGTGACATATTTTTTCTATCATCCTCTGAGCTTTGAGAGATGAAATAAGCGGTGTGCGAAGTCCTGAAACTTGTCCCATAAAGCATAGTTTTTGACCATCAGGAGTCTCGAACATCACTTGCTTACGTTTGTAGTCGATAGTTGCGCCATGCCTTGCTAGCAAATCCATTCCAAGTATCACGCCAAAGTCTTTAATCTCTAGTTCTATCAGGTATCCTTCTACTTCTACGTCCTCTATCTTGATTGGTACGCCTCGTACTATTCGTGATGATAGGACTACTTCGCCCGAAGGCAACTCGGTTACAAACCTAGTTCTAAATTTTTCACAAGGTTTGTCTAATTTCTCTATCATTCCTAACGAGATATATGAATGAGTGGCTCCCGAATCAAATAATATAGAACATATATTATGGAGGATAGAAACCTGACCTGTAACTACTTCATTGCTAGCGTCAGCTTCTCCTTGGGTTAAGGCTAATACCCTGGCAGGAACCATCTTGTCGTCCCTTTTTCCCTCTGGCTTGAGTTGGGGACATTCTCTCTTCCGGTGTCCTTCATGACCATAGTTGTAGCATCCCTTGGTGTTTACACGACATTCACCAGGATGTTTTTTTTTGGCACTTATCACATTGCGGGTATTCAACATAACCCGGCCTATTACTTCCATTGTTCGTCCGTGCCCTTATATCGTTATCAAGCTGCTTGTTGTCAGGATGCCGTCTCTTCTAACCATTACTATTGTTGCTGGACTGATTGTTGTTGTTGTTGTTGTTCCGACCATTCTGAGGCTGACTCTGATGTTTAGGCTCAGGCTTACTGGCCTCTTCTTTACTGACGTTCACCTGAAGCCTTTCTAATTCTATTGTCGTTTCTAGGACATCGACATAGGTAGTATTTCCCAAATTTGTGAGCTTAACCCCTAGCTCAATCTTTGGTCGAAGTCCTCTAACAAACTTAGTCACCCTTAGAAAGTCAGTTGGAACCATTTCTGATGCAAACTTGGCTTATCGGTCGAACTGCTAAGCATATTCTGCTACTGATAAGTTCCCTTGCTCCAGACCAGCAAACACCTCGACCCTTGAAGTGATGACAGCTTAGTTGTATTACTTTTTGTGGAACAGATCCACAAATCTGGTCCAATTCATGGTGGCGACATCGTGAGTCTGCTGCACTAGGTCCCACCATATTCTAGCATCCTTCTTGAGCAAAGACGAAACACAGAATATGCGGTCCGCGTTGCCAAGATTCATGTGTACAAGGATCGGCTCTAAATTTTTGAGCCATTCTTCCGCCTCGAAGGGGTTGGTTGCCCTTCAAAGTTTGGAGCGTGTTTCTTACAAAATCACTCATAGATAGGCTCCACATGTTGAGCTAGGTATGGCGTGTAGTTCGCCATTGGCCATCCCCCATAAGAACCAACTTGTTGGGGTGCTGGAGCCATTTGTTAAGGCTGTGGTTGCGGTGGAGGCGGAGGCTGAGGTTGAGCCTGCTCTCGCTGTTGCTACAGTAATTCCTCAACTTGTTGTTGTAGTCTGGCAATTTCCGCAGTGCTGTCAACTGGCGGTGGTGGCGGCGCATTTCGGTTGGTAGTATAACGCATTCCCCTTCTGCGAACTGGAGGGGCTTCATTGCTCTTAGGAGTAGCGTTGGAGGCATTGCCATTGGTGTGAGTAGACCTTCTGAGCGACATCTTCAATAGAGTTCTAATAGTCGAGAAAAACATGTTAGAACTTACCCTAATAGGCTCTAAAACAAAACTTAGGCTAAGCAAACATAACTCAGACCTATTAATTATGACTTCTTATGAAAAGAATTATTTAAGCCTTCTTTTTAGTTAGGGTGCATTTCTATACTTAGAAAAATAAGCCATCTTTATTATTTTCTAAGTCTGTTTCTAATCATCTTATATGACTTAATTCTCAGGCTCGAAACTAATCGTTGTTCCAAAGTTAACCATATTGAGGGAGGGCTAGGATCAATAAAGTCGTTCCCACTACTATGGCCCCCTAACTCTCAATATAGAACCCTGGTCCATTGATTTGTATCCACCCTCACCGAACTTATTCATTATTTATTAAATTTATTATTTATTATGATTGCAAAAAAAAAAAAAAATCAAACTCATACATGTCATCAAAATAACAATGGTATTAATTTGGAAAAACAGTTTTCACTAAGTACAATCATAAAGGAAAAATAATAAATAAAATAAATAAAGAAACTAATCTATTCTAAAAATTGGGATCTTCTACATCAGATCCTTCATCTAACATGTCATCATCTATCTCTTCATAATCATCTTTTTCGTGAGCCTTAAAAATTCCTCGGGGAAGATTTGTAAAGATTCTTTTCTTTTGTTCTCATGTGAATTGAAATTCCTTCTTAGAGGTAAACCTAATTATAAGAAAATAATATCTCACTGCCATTGGTATTTCATATTCAACATCTATTGTCTCCTATATTTTTTCCAAAGCAGCAATTACAAAAGGAAAATCTTTAAAAAGCCTAATTACTAAAATATATTGTTCTGTAGCTCTCATCATTATTTGCTTAGTCGTTTGGAGATGAACTATTTGATTATGGAATAAAAGAAATCTCCGAGTGATTCATTCCAATATTCCTACTGTATTTCTTGGTTCTCTAATCATTTTTAAGGCCTCAATGGCTTGGCTATCGTTATGTAATGACCACCCTAATTCTAGACTTTGGACCATTAAAACTACTTACACATAGACACTATTCTTAAGAAAACATACATATGAAACATTCATAACTGTATTTAAAAACTATAAGATAAATGTTGAAATTCATAAATTCAGGGTATGATATGGGATCCCATTGTTTGAAAATAAAACATAACTTAAATCTTAAATAATTTTTTTATAAAATCAAGTGCGGAAAATACATAGAAAACATAATTAAAATGACTAAAAACAACGTTGTCCTCGAACAGTTCGCGTAGTCCACCGAATCCATTCTTCCTCAATACACAATCCCAAGCCGCCAAGAATCTTTCCGCCGCCATAATTATTTTCCTCCACATATAAAAACAATAAAGGAATGGGCATAATGCCCAGCAAGGAAAATCTACTAATAACATAAAACATATACATAAACTATATCATAAACATATACAAACATATATCATAACTCTAACCTATGTACATGGTAAACATTGGGGTTTGCTAACTAAGCAACTAAAAGCCTAAAAAAACAATGAGGTTTGCTAGCTAACAACTATAAGCCCCAAGAACATAAAAGTGTTGGGGTTTGCTATTTAAGCAACTATAAGCCCCAAAACATATATATCATAACATATAAAAACATATCATAGCATACTATAGCATAATTATATCATATAATCATATAATAACTGTTGACGGTAAGAACTCGTCAACGATTGATGGTTAGAAAACTGCAATCTCTATACTATAGGAAGCTTTGAATCAGATAGAAAGAACACTAATCAACAGGAGAAAACTCAGGCAACCATGAAAACTAGAAGCATATATTTCTTAAGTCTCTTTCATACACTCAATTTTTCCAACCCCTTAGCCTGAGGGGTTGGAGCCTATTTATAGGGGGGGGGGGGGGGGGGGGCTCTATTGGCCCTGGATACAAACAAGTCCCAGACCACAGGGACATACACAGGTACTCTGATAGTGTAGTGGCTCAGGGCGTGGTGGTGTAGTGGCTCAGGGACGTACACATAGTACTGTCGGCTCTGGCGTATGGTCGGGGGTGTCCAAGTGGTACCACTACTCTTCGTACAGGTCCGTACCGCCACTACTCCTCAGACGCAGATCATAGGGTCGTGCCTCTGTTCTCTCCACAACCATACGCCCTGTGTCAGCGCACGTGTTCCGTACTCGGTTGTCCTCATTAATCCCCGTTCAATGCTTAATGTTCGTTTGGCATATCAACAAGGTTCCTTCAAGTGCTCCCGTGCCTATGTCAAGGAGGCTTCAACCTATGCGTGTCCTGAGAAGTCAAGGCGCCAGGGGTCAGGGCCAGCTTATGCAGGTCACATGGACACGAGGCTCGCAGTATGGACGCCGTGGCAAGGCCACACCCCCGCATAGCGAGGGTACCTCGCTTAGCGAGGCTGGCCCTTTTCCCTCAGGCGTAGGCATGGCTCGGGACACGGGTGTCGTAACAAGGCAGCACCCTCGCATAGCGAGGCTACCTTTCTTTCCCCCGGGTGCAGCGTCGCGAGGCTAGGGGCACGGACGCCACAACAAAGCCTCACCCTCGCATAGCGAGGGTGCCTTGCGTAGCGAGGCTGACCTTCTTCTCCCGAGTGTAGACGAGGCTTGATGCCTGATGGAACGGGGCGCACGCGGACGACCAGCTGGGGACCCTCGCATAGCGAGGGTGAAGTTTGGATTGGCAAGTGGACGAAGGCCCTAGCCTAGTGAGGGTGACTCTCTTATCCCAACTCCCTCACCATCATGTGACGCCCTTTTAGGATGTCTCGTAGTATAGAGCTTCACTCGTGAATAGAATTCACAAGGAAAAATTTCCACATTTACACTTCCCCCCGAGTCTATAAGTACACTTTTAAGTGTGTTTGTAGACTCTCTCCATTTCTCTTGCTTGACACGCACAGCCAGCCTTGGGGGACTTAGCCTTGGAAATTTTTCCAACGTCGCTCGAAGAAGCCCGAAGTGTGGCTTGGAGTTGTGTTTCTTTTTAGTGTTCAAAGAAACACAATAGCCACCTAACACTTGGGGGTTCCATGAAAGTTCCTAAGATTGCATAAGGACCAATCATCCTCCATCGCGGATCCCAAGATTACCCATACTCTTGATCTCCACCATTTATGGGGAAATAGATCCAATGGCTAGGGAGCATTGACTTTCCCTATAAATACTCCAAGGTTTGAAACCACTTCTCTACACCAAGACTTGCCTAGCCTAGTGGCATGCCCTCCAACTTATTTTCAAGAGTTCAAGGGTTCCATTCTCCTTCAAAGCATTCTTGAGGTACTTTTTCTTTTATTTTAGTTATTCATTTTCTTCCTCCCTTCTTTTTTTTTTTAAAATTTTTTTTTCCTTTTCTTCTTTAGCCTCGTGGTGACGCTGGGCATTCCCTTGTTCCTGCGGTCTTGCTCCTGCTCTTTCGCAAGTCTATCCCCGTGCCCTCTCAGCTTCGTATTCCCACAGGTAGGTTTCCTTCATCTCTTCTCCCTTTTGTTTTGCATTGATTACGCGAGGGTAGAATTGTTGGTTGTATGACACTCATTCTTCAGAGTTTAACATTTTCTTCGCTTAGCCTCTCCAGTATCCATAAACAGGCCCTTTTCTTATACCCTCACACTCGTGTTGTAGATATTGAGTCGCCCTTATGCGTACAAGCACTCGAGTCTTAGCTTGTCCATGGCATCTAGGCGATGTCCCGAAGGTCCGTCTAATGTTGAATTTATTGAGTTGTCCTCCTCCGACTCGGGGGGCGACGCACGTAAACCCTCTAACCGCGGGGGTGTGCGGGCGCTCTACCTCAGGAGACTATCTTACCTTAGACATAAGGCGTACTGTCTGGAGAGGGAGCTAGAATCCTATCTCGGGGACGCGGGTTCTGATCTCTTCCCCCGTCAAGCGACATACATTTCCCAACTACAATCAATCCTCCGGGATTGCCTTTCCGAAATTGCTTGCCTAGAAGAAAACTTGCCCCCTGAGCCTTTTTCCTTTTGTCGTGACGAGTCTCCTGATTACGTGGATTCCTCCTTTGAAGGCGGTAGACATGAGTTGGTTGAACCGGAGTTCCTTTCCATGGTGCCGCCCGTGTTCCCTCTCCTATCCCATGTCTTGCGCCCTAGGGTCAAGCAAAGAGCTGGTAGACATAGGACATGTGGGGAATCTTCTAGGACCCTAAGAAAGTCTGACGCTCATAAACTGTCTTACTTTGTCCAGGTACCCGAGATGCCGAAGAGAGCCTTGGACACTTCTGATGAAGCCGGAAGATCTACCGTTACCCTGAAGAAATTGGGCAACATGCTGAAAGCCCATAAGTTACCCTTGAACCTCAAGTTCGTTATACCAGAGCGCAAGGAACGCGCGTCCGCACCGCAAAAGGGGTTCGTGGCATTTAGCGATGCCATAATCCGATCTGGTGGAGCTCTGCCACTCCACTCTTTCTTCATCAAAGTACTGGACTACTTTGAATTGGCGCCACTACAATTGTCCCCCAACTCCTGGGTGATGCTCAGCTGTTTGTATGTGTTGTACCATCAGGTGTACTCTAGGGGGCCTTCAACAAGCGAGGTTCATTACTTCTTTACCCTGAGGGAGAATACGTCGGCCCCCGGGTTCTACCAACTCCAAAAAGCCGCGGCCCTTAAAGGGAGTTCCCTCTTGGAGGGATCTATTTCAAATAGGGGGGCGTGGAAGTCAGACTACTTCTATACTTACAGTGGGCAGACTCGATATTCTAGCTTCAACACCCCACGTAAGGCTATCCTCACCTTGATCCCATATACCAGGAATTTCTCTTATTATTCGGCCTCTCTTTTTCTTTTTTTATAGTCCTTGTAACTGTGGTTATTTTCTTTCATTCGATGGCAGGTCTCTTAGGGGTCGTTGGTCCCAACTTGAAACAGGCGGCTCATGACCGGGTAATACAAATCCTGGCTATGCCGAAGGCATGCAAACAAGCCAGCGCCCTTTTCACAGAGAGCAATCTCCACTCGTGCGGGCTGCTGACCCCGGACCAGAAAGTTACCTTATGCTCCATTTCCCCTGAATCTGAGGATCCGCGCCCCGCGTCACCCGACTCTGTTGATTTACCCTCAGCGGCGCCCGTACTTGAGAGTCCGTGGGTATATGGTTACGATGAAAGGAATTATGATGAAGCCGCCATTAGGGATTATGTCTACTCCCCGGGTGACCATATGGACGTTGAGGAGACCGTGGTGTCTGAGAACTACTCCTGCTTGTACTCTGTTGCTGGCAGGGCTAAGGGTGTAGCCGATGACGGCCACACTGGCGGTGCTTCCTCTCGGATGTCACCGTTAACGCCTGGCGGTGAGTTTGCCTTCGATGCCCCTGCCCCTTGCCCCTCTGTGCCTAGAAGGAATTTTGTCATTCCTTCTTTTGATGGGGCTCCTTCACCCACGAGGAGGCATCATAGGTGGGCATCCATAGGCGTCTCTTTACCCCAGGAAGCAACTTCGCACTCTTCTGCCCCCCACACCACTACAAATGGGTCGGGGCCTTCCCGGTCCCCCTCCTTGCCAATGCGGGCCTCGGCAGGTACTCACGCCTCTCCCGGCCCAGCTCATGTTTCTATTCCTGAAGATCATCCTCTGGCGAGCCAATATGGGGAAGCCATGAGCCATCACTTAGGAAACTTTCCCAAAGTTGAATGGGGGATGCTACACGATGTCCCTGAGGCTCAGCTAGAGAGCGCCTACATGCGAGCCTCCCTGCAGGTAATAGTCGCGATACTTGGTTTATTCATTTGTGCTGGCCATATGTATACTTTTTATATTATTTCTGGCATATCGTCTAACCCTTGAGGATTTGCTTTATATTCTCGCCCTTACACAGGCTTCCATTTTGAACCATCGACTGCTTGCCTCCCACTCTTCATCGACCCAACGGTTGCAACACGAGCTTGAGGAGGCACTGGGGAACCTATCGGTGGCTCAAACTGCAAAGGATACCTTGTCAAGTCAATTGGCCGAGGCGGTATGCTAGAGGGATACCGCCTTGGCCCGGGGTGCATCAACCTCTCATGCCAACATTCAGCTGTAGGCTACCGTCCAAACTCTGAACGGGAGGATCGCTGTGCTCGAAGCTGAGCTTATGACCGTTGAGGATCGCATAATCGAGAAAACGTTGCATGCTGTCTGGAGGACTAACCCCGCTGTTGACTTATCTTCTTTTGGGGACTGTGCCGTCGAGAGGATTTCTGAGTGGCAGGGTCGAGGTGGAGATTTGTAGGTCCCCTTGTACTCAGTCTATGTATGCTTTGGGTGTGTAATCCCTCGCACCACTTCTTCTCTTTTTGTTTTTTTTTATCAAACTTAAGGGGCTCTGGCAAGTCCCTCTTATTACCGTTGTTCGTGGGCTATATGTTTTTCTTTGATTTGATGAAGATAATCTTTCTGGTGCACCTTGATTATACTTGTAAGGACACGTTAACCCGTTGGGCTGTTGTGGTCCTTTTATGTTCTTTGTGTGCGCTTATTACTTTTTGCGAGAAGCGTCCTTCTCGTCCATATACATAGTACTATTTTTTTTCCAAGGGTCCCTTGTAAGACCCTTTTTGGGCTAGCCGGCTTAATGGCCGATCTAGACTTATCGGGTGATTCTCTCCTTACAGCCTCACCTCTTGGGGTGTCGGCCTTTCGTTGGAGGTCATCCTTTTAAACTGCTCCCTTGATATTCATAAGGGTAGCTAATCCTTTTGAATATAAGAGATTTTTTTTTTTTGTTTACTTTTGTCGTCCTACCCCCCCAAGTACCTGATGAGATTTATCTTGGCGGGGACTTTAGTTGATGCTTGCACAAAGAAGTAAATAACATACGAAGTGGAAAACAGTTTCATTCATAGTAGTTAGATTACAACGATATATAAATAGATAAAAGGCTTACATCTACTTGGGAGGTTATCTAGGTAACCTCTTTGATTCTTGTCTACTAAAATAGCATAACCTGCAACAAACTAAACACAGCTACTACCTGCATCAGGCGTGGGAGCCTTACTGCTAGCCTTACCCGGTTGGGCCCTTCACGATTCTGGGGTCTCGTTCCTGTGGGTCTGTGCCTCCATGCACCACCATTGCCATCGGTTCTCGCAGTTTTGCAAAAGTGTGAAGGGTGGTGTTATAACACTCTCTAGCCTCTCTTTGTTCTCCCTTCATGCCTGCTATCCCACCAGGAGTTGGGAACTTGACGGTGAGGTGATATATTGAAGTGATTGCTTTCAATTCTCTTATGGATGGCCTCCACAATACCGCATTGAAATCCGAAGCACAATCTACTACGACGAAGTTTGCCATGATCGTGGTCTGTCGGGGTTGCTCTCCCATGGTGAGTGCTAATTCGATCACCCCTAAAGGTTGTATCGAGTCCCCCGCGAACCCGTATAAGGAGGATTGACAAGGCTTCAAGTGCCTGATGCCCAAGCCCATCTTCTCCAAGGCGGGGCGATATAAGATATCTACGGAACTTCCATTGTCTACGAGGACCCGATGCACCCGCAGGTTGGCCAACTGGATTGTCAACACCAAAGGATCATTATGGGGAAAGTGCACCCCTCGTGCATCCTCCTCTGTAAAAGTGATTGAGTCATTTTCTCCTTTAAAGCTTTTCGGGGGGCGCTGTTCCAGACTCATGACACAGGGTGGTGGACTTCGCCTGGCTTCTCTAGCGTACCTATCTCGTCCTTTCCGGGAGTCTCCCCTAAGCCCCGGACCTCCAAAAATAGTTCTCACTTCTCCCTGGATCTTTGGAGCTTCTCTTTGCGTCTTAGATATTACTGGTTCGTCCTCCGACTTCGGCCTCTCTCTCCTGACATATCGGCCTAGGTGCCCCCTGCGGATGAGCTCCTCAATTTCTTCATTCAAATGAATACACTCTGCTGTGGTGTGGCCAATATCCTTGTGGTATTGACAGTATCTATTGGGATCCCTCTGGGACCGATCCTTCCTCATTGGTGGGGGCTTCTTGAAGGGAACCCGCCTCTCGTTGGTGAGGTAGATATTCTCCCTTGTATCCGTCAGGTCCGTATAGAAGGTATAAGCCGTTTGCCTAGGGTCGCTTCCCCGCTTGGGCTTTCTATGTTGATCATCCCTCGGCCCTTCGTACGTCCTCTTCTTCTTTGCACCATTCAACCCTTCATTAGTTGGGGGCTTCGCAGGGGACTCACACTTTCCCGCCTTTAAGTTCGCGTGGCCATCCTCTACACGAATATACTTCTGCGCTCTCTCGTAGAAGTCATCTAGATCTGTGACTTCCCTTTTGAGCATATTATCCCACAATTTGCTTCCCGGAAGCACCCCGGCAGTGATGGCCATTTTTAACTCTCTGCGGGTCAAGCTCCCCACTTTGGCTGCTTCCATGTTGAACCTGTGGATGTAGCTTTTTAGACTCTCATTTTCGCCCTGTTTTACATTGGTGAGGCTGGTGCCCGGCATGGTATAATCACGTACGGCATGATGTTGTTGGAGAAACTCATCTGAAAACTGTTGCCAAGACCTGACGGATCCCGGTCGAAGTCTCTTAAACCATTTGTATGCGGGTCCTTTCAGCGTGACTGCGAAACAGTGGAATCTAGCCCCGCTACTTATCCCCCTTAACTCAATCAAGTCATTGAATGCGTCTAGGTGGTATTTGGGGTCGGTGCTTCCTTCATGCGGGGTCATATGAGGCTCCTTGAAGTTGGCTGGGAGTCGGATGGCTTGGATCTCTTTGGTGAAGGGTGATTCATAGTCGAACTCCTCCTCAAGGCTTTGCCCTCCTGACGCGGTGAAAATCTTACTCCGTAGGCTCTTCATCTCTGTATCGAGGTCCTGCCTCCTCTTCTTCAGGGAGTCTCTCAACATGGACGGGTTGACACCTTCCTTTCCTTTGTCGTCCCGGGGGATAGTAGGAGGGGTAGTCCTCTTATCCGCCCTCTTCTTATTGAGCTCCTCTCGTAGATCCGAGGGCGTCCTCTTTGAGGTGACCTCGATGTCGTTGCGAGAGCCACCATTGTTCCTTTGCCTTGGCCCCTGGGGTGGCCTCGACGGATCGGGACGCTCATGCGGCTTCTCCCTGGGGGTGTTGCTGGTGGAGTGTCTGGTCCTCCCGTCGTCTACTGGGACAGTGGTTTCCCGTCCCTTCTCCTTCCTCTTGGGCAAGGTTACGCTGGACTTACCCTGCAGCAGGCCGTTAAGGACCTCTTGCATGTTTTCTAAGGTGGTTTCTAATCTTTGGTTCTTACGGTGGAGTTCACGTATCTCCTCTTCATAAAACCGGGATTTCGAACTCGAGCTCACGGAGTGGACCCGGGGGTGCTTGTCATGCCTACGGGTAGAAGGGCCCGGGTCTTGCCGGCCGGAGTTCGATGCCTGCGGCAGTTTTGGAGGAGGGAACTCATCAGCGTTTACCGGTAGTGCTCTTGGAGGACTCCCTCCAGGTGGAGCGGCTGGCGATGAGGCCACCCTATCACCTCCGTGAACCTCAGGGTCTTTCGGAGGCTCCACGTCTCTGGGTGGAGGAGCGTCCTTCATGGAGGCCTTCAGCTGAACTCCGTTCAGGTGAACTTCTACCTCCCGCGTCTCCCTCAGTCGCTTCGAGCGTCTTGGCATCTTCTTCTTGTCGGAAACAATGGTGGAACAGTAGCTTGAAACTAACGTTCCCACAGACGGTGCCAAACTGTTGACGGTAAGAACTCGTCAATGATTGATGGTTAGAAAACTGCAATCTCTATACTATAGGAAGCTTTGAATCAGATAGAAAGAACACTAATCAACAGGAGAAAACTCAGGCAACCATGAAAACCAGAAGCATATATTTCTTAAGTCTCTTTCATACACTTAGTTTTTCCAACCCCTTAGCCTGAGGGGTTGGAGCCTATTTATAGGGGGGGGGCTCTATTGGCCCTGGATACAAACAAGTCCCAGACCACAGGGACATACACAGGTACTCTGATAGTGTAGTGGCTCAAGGCGTAGTTGTGTAGTGGCTCAGGGACGTACACATAGTACTGTCGGCTCTGGCGTATGGTCGGGGGTGTCCAAGTGGTACCACTACTCGTCGTACAAGTCCGTACCGCAACTACTCCTCAGACGCAGATCATAGGGTCGTGCCTCTGTTCTCTCCACAACCGTACGCCCCGTGTCAGCGCACGTGTTCCGTACTCGGTTGTCCTCATTAATCCCCGTTCAATGCTCCATGTTCGTTTGGCATATCAACAAGGTTCCTTCAAGTGCTCCCGTGCCTATGTCAAGGAGGCTTCAACCTATGCATGTCCTGAGAAGTCAAGGTGCCAGGGGTCAGGGCCGGCATATGCGGGTCACATGGACACGAGGCTTGCAGTATGGACGCCGTGGCAAGGCCACACCCTCGCATAGCGAGGGTACGTCGCGTAGCGAGGCAGGCCCTTTTCCCTCAGGCGTAGGCATGGCTTGGGACACGGGCGTTGTAACAAGGCAGCACCCTCGCATAGCGAGGCTGCCTTTCCTTCCCTCGGGTGCAGCGTCGCGAGGCTAGGGGCACGGATGCCACAACAAAGCCTCACCCTCGCATAGCGAGGGTGCCTCGCGTAGCGAGGCTGACCTTCTTCTCCTGAGTGTAGACGAGGCTTGATGCCTGATGGAACGGGGCACACGCGGACGACCAGCTGGGGACCCTCGCATAGCAAGGGTGAAGTTTGGATTGGCAAGTGGCCGAAGGCCCTCGCCTAGTGAGGGTGACTCTCTTATCCCAACTCCCTCACCATCATGTAACGTCCTTTTAGGATGTCTCGTAGTATAGAGCTTCACTCGTGAATAGAATTCACAAGGAAAAATTTCCACATTTACAATAACTATCCCATTTTCCTTACCAATACTGGGATGTGAGAACAATGACGGGATTTTGGAACACTCCTAAAACCAACAATAGAAAGGTGAGTACTTCTAAAGAAAAGAGATGAAAAGGAATGAACTAAACCACCGAGAAGATACTTACCGACAAGAAACCTCAAGTTCAAAGAACTGAAATGCCTAACCATGAATGGAAAACAACGAGTTAAGATTTGAGTAGAGAAAACTATAAGAAACTAATGAAACATACAGAAATGAGCTAGGAATAAGAATACCTTTGAATGCACTAGAACCCAACTACACCTTTATAGAAAAACACACTATTAACCTTACTTCCCAAGTGTTTAATAAGCTTAAGATGATAAAGCTTATAACCCCAACCCAAGTGTTTAACACTTTAAAGTAAACCTAGTTGCTTGAAGGCTATGAACTCAGCTTGAAGAATGAAAGAAATGGCTGGGTACTAGGTCCTATTTATAGAGTTCAAGAATGAAAAGATCTTTCTTTTAGGGTAACTTTGAAAATTCATTTCTCTTACACCGTTGCTCAGTTCTTTCTAAAATTTTACAGAGATATTTATACATATCTAAATTAGCTTCCTTCAAAAGTTAAAATTTTTTGAATGATAAAAATCATAAAATTGTTTAAAGCAATCTGGGTAGTGCTTGATGCCCAGAAGTTTTGTTTCTAAATTCTAAGGCAAATTTTGAAAAATGACATCTCTTACACCTTAAGATATTTTCTTCTAAAAAATTTCATTGACCCTTATACATGTTTAAAATAAAACCCTACCAAATTTCATAGCTTTTTGACTAGTAAAACTCATTCAAAAGTCAAAACGATCTGGGTGATGCATGCTGCCCAAAAAAATTTCAGATTTACATCGAAATGCCAAAACGTTCATAACTTGGGTTTAAAAATACTTTTATACGATTTTCCAAAGCCTATCCTCAAGTACTCACAAAGAAGAATGAAACTACTTAAATATTTGTCATAGATAGAGACAATAGAGTGCGATCAATCCCGTTGGAAGCCAGATCATGAAATTTTGGTAGTATGCATTTTTACACAACCTAAAATCAATAAGCACATCTAGCATAACCCTAGACACATGCATGCACGCATGCAAATCATCATGCCACACATAAATCTCAACCTTAAGCATAAAATAAGCTCAAAAACTATTGAAACACCCCATACAACCAGATCTACAAGAATCACCACAAAACATAAAGAACTTAACCATAGATTCTACCTTTCGAAGCCCTAGCATGGAGATGTGTTCCTTAGTTCTTCAAAACCTTCCTTTTGTGCTCTAAACCCTAAAAACCAAGCCCCAAGTCCCACATGAAAATTTTAAGAAAAGGATTAGGGCAGAAAGAAACTTATATGAGGGACAAGAACATGCAAGCTCACAAAAACCTCTTACCTTACTTTATTTGATCCCAATGGTGCTCAACTTGGAGATCTAACTAGTAAGGCTTCTCTTGAACCCTAGAACACAAGAACAAGGCCATGCATGGATTTTAGATTATTGCATGCACAAGGAACCAAAAGGTTTTGGGTTTGAATAAGAAGGAGAAGAATGAATCACAAGAGAGGATTTCACTTACCTTGAACTTGGTTTGCTTAGGGTTGAACACTAGCTCCAATGGAGTCTCTCCTTGAGAGAGAAAGAGAGAGGAACGAAATGAGAAGGAGTGAGAGAGCTTGTGATTTTTGTTTTTCTGAGTTAGAAAAAAATGAAAAGGGAAGGGGAAGAGGGTGCCTCAGTTTTAGGGGAAAAATGGTAGGGAAAATTGTATTGAGAAAAAAAAACAAAACAATGATTACACCCTTAACTTGTGAATGAGTAAGACTCTTCCTATTCTCTTTGGGTATATATCCTAGTTCTTGAGAGCCCAAGGACCTAGCCTTGCTGTCCACTCCTCTCCTCTCTGTCACATTTAAGAGATTCAAGGGCCCTTTGGGAATTTTGTGCTCTAAATTTCCATTAAGTTTGAACCTATAGTTTTTAAATATCTCCAAGCTTAAATAATTAAATTAAATGTGACCTAAAAATAAATTTGTCATGTATCACATAATTTTGGTAATTTTATCAGATTGACTAAAATGCCCTTAGTAGCCTGAGCAAGAAATTCTCATTCTTAAGCCCGGTTGATTGGAATTCAAACTTCAATAATTTTTTCTTAAAGTTATTGGCTGGACTATAAAGTCCCAGTTGCTAGACACAATTAATATTTTTATGCCATTGTATTTCCTATTTTATTTAATCTGAGATTTCTCTCCCATTAGGGTTTGTTTCTTGGTCCGAGACCAATCTTTCTTTGCATAAAGCTGGATCCTTTACCAGATTATCACAACGGCTATAAAAATTCACGAATCATCACAATTTCATATAATCTCATTTATCAAAATAATATTTCACATAATTCTTCACCAGCTCCAATCGACTACTAACGGGTGTCCAAACACGGGATGTTACATACTTAGGCCAAAACTTCATGTATCATTAGATCACCATTTATAAGGGACTTAAGAAAAATTCTCAATTTAACAAAATAACCTACCATATTTCTAATGATTAAATGTGACATCAAAGAAAATTGACCAACATGCATTAACAATTTCCTATAGGCTGAAACCTTCATAGCCCCTAATCAACAATTTCAACACTCAACCCTAACATGCATCCACCGTCGTCTTTACATATTTTCCAGTACATCATAAAATCAAAATACTATGGTAATATGAATATAGGATCCCTACAAGGATCATGCTTTTAGTATCAAGACGAATTCAACAAATAAACTAACTATGCACACAATTCCCATTAATCACCCTAGGCCGAAACCTTTCATGCATCAAACAAAATCAACCCTCCAACCCATAATAAAAAATAACAATCAACCATCAAATCAAAGTAAAATAAGACAAAATATCAATTCCAATCACCAACACACATTGAAACCATAACCTTCCCAAGAAATAAAAAACAAATCATAGGTTGAGGGAGAAATCCAATACCTCTCTTGATAGTACACAAGTACCCACATAATAGCCACCACTTTGTTTAACCCTAGGGTTTCGAAACACACACAAAGAAGAGAATAAAAACAACAACAACCAAGGGGAAACTTAGCAAATCACAAGAAAAAAATGAGGAGATGAACTTGAAAATCACCAATACAAAACACATACCCTAGGATTTCAATTCCTTTTCTCTTCTTCTTCTCCTCCTCCTTTCACTTCTTTCTTCCTTTCTTTCTCTCTCTATCTCACGCCCTCTTCCTCTCTCTCTCTCTTTGTCCGTCGGTTCCAAGAGTCACAATGGATCTTTTCTTTTATTCCTTTCCTTTTTATCTAGCCCTAGAGACAGCAATCTAGCCTAGTTGGTATGGGTAAGTTTCCCAAATCAAATCCTTTTCTCCATTTGTTTTTATTTGATTGTCTTCAATAAACGAAAATAATGAATATAATAAAAAGATGACAACCTCCTTTTTCCCATTTTAACTATTGTCATCAATTTAATTTATACATAAAATAGAAAAAGAAACCACCTCTTTCCCACTCTACCTCACACGCCTCCCCCATTTCCCTTTCTCTTTTATTTTTAATTAATTTTCTTTTTATTTCTTATAATTCCTTAATTAAATAAAAAATAAAAAATAAATAATTTTTAGGAAAAGCTATTCCATGCTCACCATGCAACCTTGCACTTGCACACACCCAATTGCTCATGTGCATCACTACCTATCATGCACCTTGGTGCATGTAACCAAAAGTCATTTTATTTTAAATTTAAATTAATAAACATATAAAACAACAAACAATTAATTTCATATAATTTATACCAAACAATTCAAACAAATAAAAAAAAATCTAACACTTAACAATTATTAATAAAAACAACACAAAATTAATTATTCTAAAAAAAAATTGATGCGCAACAAATTGATAACCAACATTATCAAAATATTTTAATTATCTGATTAAATTTATAAACTATTTCAAATCCAATTTGAATTATCATATTTATTTTTCACATTTTAAAATAAAGTAAAACTAATTAATTCAAAATTAACTATTTTTATTATTTATTAATCAAAAAATTATAATTAATATTTAATAATAATTTCAAAAATTAATAATTAATTAATTATAATCTCAATTAAATATTTTCCCTAAAGAATAAAATTCTTCCAAATATGCCCTTTCATTGACTTATCTCGGTTTCAACTCTTACCTTGAACAGTCCTAATAGAGCCACCTCGAGGCCTATGGACCTATAATTTCAAGCTCCAATAAATTTAGTTTATTTATTAAATCTCTTTAATATAATAACCTTAATTTATCAATCTCAATATGATTCCACTAAAAATATGAAACTGCACTCTTACAATTATAGACATTTATTTACAGAGTACTTCTTAAAGATAAAAAAGTGTCCATCAATTTAAACATTGCATAAAATTCTATTATTTATTAATGGTTCATAAATAATGTAGGGATAAGATCACCATTTTACCTCTTTAATTATTTCTTGTTTCCATAAGTACCATTAACTTTACAAGTGAATGTTGATTCATAAGCTGATTTATGAATTTGAGCTCAATAACCTTTCAGTTCCAAAAGCTAACCCTTAAGGAACCCATTATTCAATTCCTCTCGAAAATGTATATATTCCATATCTGTGTACAATGTCCCAGCCACTTACATCAATTAGTCCACAAAACAAAAGTTTTTAGCTTGATCATTTTGACAAACCATAATGAGTGAATTAAAGGACTCAAGTGACATAAACATGAGTTCATAGTATACTTTAGTATTGAGATCAATTTGTATATGATCATCTTATTTATATGTTTAATTAATGCTTGCAAAACAAAATGGTATTATACTAAGTATTAATAACATATCGAGTCAAGTTCTGTATAACCACATTATACAAAGTACATCTACTAAGATGTCCTACTACATCAGTAACCCAGATCTAGATTACATGTATTAATAATACTAGTGAACCATACTAATAGTATTTAATCCAAAGATTTAATATAACTTTATTTTCTACTGTGAACTATTTAAATTCATTTCCTACAATCTTAATTATCTCGTACCAATACAAGATTGTAGTCACAATAACAAATTTGAGAATTTTTTGATATTCACATAATATTATTCAAATAATAACAATAAACAGTTAACATATGCAAAAATTCATCTCAATTATTTAGTTCATAAAAACATTGTCTAATACATATGCTTTCAATAGCACCGTTCCTAACAATCGGGCAACTTGGCGTCGGAGATTTCAGTGGAGAAGGAGATCGCCTTCCTTGGATTTAGACTGGGCTCACAATTCTTTCCCTCTACAAACTCCCTGATTTCCCTCCTTAGCTCATCGAGTTGGGCTAATACACGATCATTAGCGACCTAGCCTCCACCTCTTTTTTGATTGGCAATGTTGGGGTGCCTCGGGGCATTCCCTTGCACTTCTCTCTGAGCGTTCAAATGGTAGCTGAGATCACCTCCCTGCCTTTCATTGAGATGGTTGTAGAGGTCGCCTTCCTACCTACCATTGAGATGGTTGCGGAGGTCACCGTCTTGCCCTTTATTGAGGTGGTCGTATATATTCGGGCCATTTCTGGGACGTACCCTTTTTCCTAGAGGATCAAAAACACTACTCTCATTAGCACTACCTGCCTGGGATAGATTATTGCAAACTAAGCAACTAATGGATCTTGACGTCGACCTTCTAAGCACCCCTCTAGGTTAGGTGGTGGCTACGGATTGTTGTTCATCATAGGAACACTATTCGCTCAACTATGGGGTTGCTCTAGTTCTAGAGCCCTAAGTATGTATGAATTTTGATGTCGACCTTCCTCACCATGTCTTAGCGATGCACATCTTGAGTTTACCCTTGGGCGTTGTTGGTGAGAGACCGCACGTTGTACCTCGTCGCACCTAATGGTCGAGGTATGGTTGTGGAAGGTTGGCGACTCCCCGCAACTAGGTGAGTGCAGCTTCAAGAGCAAGGGTTGCTTCCCTTTGTCATTTCTCCATTTCTCGCCTTTGTGTGGCCATGTCAGCAAAAACGACTACATTTTCAGCACATAGTTGCGTCATCTATTCTTGGAGAGCAATAGAGTAAGGAAATAAATCATTATAATAATAAATACTGGTAATATATGAAAGAGACATAAATGTATAGTGGTTTGACCATTAATGAGACGCATAATATTGAGACGTATATTTATGAACTAGCAAGAAAAATTATACTTGAGGGATTTTTGTTCTTGAGATAGTTGGAAGTAATAATACTTTGAGTAATTGCTCTAGGTAGTATGAACGATCTCTAATCGTTTCATCAATTACATTGCGATATTCATAGTCAAAAAGATGGGTGGAAATGGGGGCGAAAAGATTTTTCCCAATCTGATCAATTCTTAAAGGTTATGGAGATATCTTAGGTCTTTGTACCCACCAATTGGGGTAATGGAGTTGGCCGGATTGCTTACTTTCACCAAGAGTAAAAAAATGGGCGAGGATCACATGTAACAATCTCGGCGAGGACCACCTTAGTTGAATTGGGAGAGGACCTCTTATCTTGAAAGCAACGAATGCCACTTGGCACCAACCAGGCATCCTGAATTTGGCGAGGACCTTGAATGGGCCAGGGCCATTTCAAACCTTAAAGTGGGTGAAAGCCTCCATACTTGGTAATGGCGAGGTGCCAACCAAGTCTTGTATGCATTGTACACTTTTGACATGTCCCTTGCCACATCATCCGCTATCTCATCGCTAAAATTTAATACAAAAAAATCAATATATTATGTCATGATTTATTAATAATATGTAGACAAGAGACACTATTATAAGAAATAATATCAAAGAAAATATTTATAGGAAATTGAAAATTACTTATAATATAGATGTCATAACTTTATTAATTAGTTCAAAAAAAATTCAACAACATTCTTAATATCAAATCATGCCTAAGTCAATTAGGGCAACAATTTTTTTTTCAAAAGATCTCTTCTTACCAATAAAAAATAATTGATCTTCACTGTCAATAAGCAAGTCAAGTCTGCCTCCACCCAGTCCATTAAACCAGTGATGAGAGTCACTTATAGAGGATAAAAAATATAAAGTTAAGAGAGTATCAAAAGGAGTAAATCTTAAACCAAAAAGACCATACAAATATTGATTATTACAGACATGCTATAAAAATTATTTGCACAATTTTGTGCTTATAAAATTTGTCCAAAATAACAACTAAATTGTTGGGTCTATTAGGCTATCTATTTTGTTGGGATGTTTAAAAAATCATTCACTTACCTTGAACCTAACTCATTCCCATCGTTCACCCACCATTTTTTGGATGGTTTTGAAAAGAATTATTGTGTTGACTTGCGTGCTTGAAAAAAAAAATACTTTTCTTAAAAAAATACTACCATAATTTATTTATAAAATTAGAAAATTACTATATGTACTATAAAAATTTAGACAACACCATATTTATACTTAAATTAGAAAAATACCAATTGAATATATTTGAAAAATATAATATTTTGAAGGGAAATTTTAAAAATATGGGAAAAATTCATTGTCTTCAGAATATTTAACAAATATATATTTTTTTAATGAAAATGAAGTTAAAAGAAAGACCGAAAAATTCTCACATGTGTTAATATGTTCAATTTTTATTTCTTAAATATGAACCTAGTAATGGGTTACTAAGATATAATCATTGGTTACTAGGTTTCTAGGTAACCTACATACTAGGTCTCCACCAATGTGTCTTACTTGAGAAAGGCGAACAATGTTTTGGTGGTGTTCTAAAGTGGTGGAGAAAATGTCACAATGATAACTATTGGAGATATTGGAGGGGGTGATAGCATTACCTGAGTTTTAAGATCCTGCTCCCTAGATCTAGCAAATACGAGTCGAAGGGCAAAAGGCATGCTTGAAGTGGGAAGAGAAGAGGGAGCAAAGGTGACTCGAGGACTCTTCCATATGCTCTGGTTCTTTGAAGACTCATAACCCTTGCTCTTGTGACTGATCATCTTTGGTAGGACCTTGAATGTAACGACCCAAATTCGCTAATAAGGCTTAAGGGCCTTGGTTAGTGTGCTTGGAGGGCATAATGGGAAGTATGTGTGAATTTAATGATTAAGATGCATGATTATGATTTTAAAGCATGTTATATGTCTATTTGAGTATTTGAGATGCATGACTATGTGTATTATGATATGTGATAATTTTAGCCCGTTGAGGCCATAAATGTGATAATTATGTTATGTGATTTGTACCACGTGGGTGTGGTGATATCAATGTGATGCACGTGCCGAGACGGTCCTAGAGAGCTAGATAACTCAAAGTCACAATGAGATTTTATACCAGGCTCGGGAGGAGTCTAGGGGTACTTTGGGGATTTTGTAAATTGGTTCTTGAGAGATAATGGTAACTGGTAATATGGTAACCTGTGTAACTATTAGTGACCATAGAGAGTAACAGGTTTTGTTGGAGAAGTGGTACAATTGTAATGTAAGTAAAAGGACAAGTGTGCCCTTGAGGTTTAGTTAGGAAGGGGTATTAGTGGAGGGATAAGGTGGTCTTTTGGCAGTGGTTTAGATGGCTTTGGCTGAGGGAAATGGATATACACGATTCTTTTATACTAAGTGTAACTGAAATTAAGATTTGGAAGGCTAGAGAAATCAAGAAGGGAAAAGGGAGAATTGAGAACCTAGAAGGCAAGTGAAAGAGGAGTGGAGCTGTGTTCTTTGAGGCTAGTAAAGGGTTTAAGGGTGTGGAGTCAAACACAGATCAAGGTCTACATTGAGGTAAGGATTTAGTCCTTGTTTTGTTAAGTTCTGAATTTGATTTTTGGAAGGAATTGAAAGATAGCCATGGCTTGTTTTGCATGGGAATTCAGCTGGTTTGTCAAGGGGGGAAATTCAGTTTAAAGCTTGGATTGGAGGAAGCTCAAGTTGAAATTCTGATTGAGGTAAGGGTGTTAAACATGTTTGAAATCTCATAGCTGTTATGGTTTAAGAATCTAAAGGTCTGGTTTGCACTTTCTCAAGTTTTGGTTTAAGGGTTTGAATCTGAAATTTAAGTATGAATTCTGTGAGTGGTTGTGTAATTGAGATAAATTATGCTATCTATAGGTTGTTGAATGATCTATTTGGGGTTTTGAATTGGCTTTGGGGCTTAGATATAAGTTTGGGGTGATTTGGAGTGGTTTGGAATCGGGAAAAACGCAGGAGAAAACCCAGAAATCTGGGTTCGTGAAGGAGCGCCACGGCCCTGTTGTTGGGTGCCGCGGTGCGAGCCTGATTTTGGGCAGAGCAAGCTCTCTGACTTGCTGGGCGCCACGGCCCTATAGGGCAGCGTCGCGGCGCTAGGCCAATTTTGAGTATGGGATGTCTTCGGTGCATTGTTTTAGGGATTTGGGGGATTCCAAGAGTGTGGGATTGGTTCCGGGAAGTAGTTTTGGATTGGTTAGTGACAAAGGATGTTTCATTTTTGTTGTGACTAGGTCTTTGGAGAGGCTCGGGGTAGAGGATCGTGCTCGCAGCTTTGAGGCATCAGAAGCTAGTGAACTGAAAGGTAAGAAAACTGCACCCGGTTGTATGATTGTGACAGGACTAAGTGCTCCCGAGAATAGTATCGTATCAACGTTGGTATTACGCCATGGGACATGTAAAAGCGGTCTAAGAGTGCCGTACATGATGTTAGCGCACGGGGCGCAGATTGGCCACTGGTAGCCAAGGACAACGGGATAACGGAGGGGGCAGCCTTTGGGTGCCAGCCCTAGTTATCATTTGTGAACTGTATTTGATATGTGTTGACATGTTTTGTATGTGGAATACTTGATTGTACCGATTGGTTATATGGTTGGGATTAAGTAATGCAATGTGAGATATTGACTTGTCTGTTAACTGCTTATGCTCTGTTGTTGTTGTGTTTTCTTGCTGGGCCTTGGCTCACGTGTCCTACGTGGTGCAGGTAAAGGCAAGGGCAAGCTGGACCATGGTCGAGGAGTGAGTCAGGACAGGGATTACCTAACTGCTTGTTTTGCCTTAGTATGGCTGGTTATTGTATCCGAACCTTATAACTTTTGTAAATGGCCTTTAAACTGATATTTTTAGGATCTCGTGTAAATAAATAATGTTTCTTAATGAAAATATGGCTTTCGAGACCAAAACGTTTTAAACCCTAGTTCCTTTATAGTTTCGATGACACGCTTTCAGCTGATTGACTTGATTAGCAAGTCTGGCACTTTACAAACACACAGTGTATCGGTCCTGGCTATCCAGGGCGTTACATTGAACTTCGTTATCAGATCCATGTTTCTTATGAGTAATGTAATGCCCCGTGTTAAGGGCACCGAGTAAACCTTAGTTTCGGGTATTTTAAATCCATGTATTATGTATTATTTTGGAGGAACATTTTATGTTACAAGAAGTTCGTGATGTTTGAATGCTAGCCATATTGTGATAAGTGTGGTTTTTTTTTAAAATCGAGACCCTTGGTCGTGGATCGGGTCAAAAACCCTAATCGGGTAAAAATCTCGGATAAAATATTCTTGATGGAATAATTATGGCAAAACTAAGTTTGAGCATAAACTTTTAAAAAATAACTATAGGTTATTTTAATAATAAAATATGATAAGTTCGGTGATGTCACATTTTATTTAAATTGAATTTTCTCACTAAAAAAAATTAATCAAAACTATACACTATCCTAAATGCCTTTTTGACCTCATGTTCAAGCTTATTTGAGGATTAATAAAATTTAAATTAAGGGTATTTTAAAGCATGTGTGGCTGGTTATGTAGAGTGCTTGAGTGGGAAAAACTTGCCCAATAGAATTTCAAGAAAAATAGTCATCATTATTTTCCCATGTTATCCTCTTTTCTTATTGAAAAGAAAATTAAGCTAACTCAGCACCAAACCTCACCACCCAAAGACCGCAACTAAACCCTCCCTCTCTCTTACTCTATTTGATTTTTTTTTTCAGAACACACTCATCTCTTTCAAATCTCTCTTCTCTCTCTAGAAATTAGAGCACCATTGAAGAAGCTCCATTGAAGGTTTTGCAAAATGCTTGAACAAAGTTAAGAGAAAGGGGTGAGTTCTCTTGTTCTTCTTACCATCTTTATTTTCCTTCTTCTTCCTATGATGAAAAAACCTTTAAGTGCACTAAAACTCTATGCATGTTCATTTAACACTCACCACAACCATCATCTACAACCTAGGTGTGGTTGATGCAAGTGTGAGCACCATCATCTACATGCATGCACGCTTAGAAGAAAATATTTGAAAGAGGTAAACCCTAGAGAAAACTCTTTTTAATGATCCCTCTCACTTTCATTTTCTAGCTATATAATCTTATTCTTAGTGTTTATGGGAAGGGATTTAAGTGTGTGAAGTGTTGTGAAGTGGTCTGAAAACCTAAGAGCTCAACCACCCCAAAGGCTTGAACATAAATATGTAAAAATCTTGATTGTTTTGTGAGTTAAATTAGTTATTTGGATTTTAATAAGGATATTTAATGGGCTGATGATGCATGCATGTGGTTTATGCGGTGTTTGGTAGCTTGGAATCCAAAGTTCCATAGGAATGGTTGATGCATGCTTGCTTCCAAAAAATTTCAGTGGCTTCCAAAGGGCCAAATCATACCTAAATGATCTAATTATTCAATAAAAAATTTGGTAATGCATTATTTTGAAAGAGTACATGATTTTAACATCTTGAACCACTAAAAAACATTTTATATAACTCAAGTTATGAGCTTTTTGGGAATCTAGTGCAAGCTGGATTAGGATTTGGCAGTTCCGACCTTAAAATTTTGAACAGTTAGTTGAGAAGATAAAAATTATTATTTTTGGCTGAAAATTTTAGTGAATATTATGGACATATTTGATATTAAGCCAATGAATTAGATTTTACAAATTCACTATAGTTTGGGAGTTATAAATTTTCCAACTTAGATGATCAAAATTGTTTGCTGCCAAGATGGTGTTATTAAAGTGGCTTCCAACAGGCCAAAGACTTGGTTATTGGTCAAGTTTTCAAATGAGACTTTCCAAATTTCATTAAATAGGAAGACTACTTGATTTTAGCAGTTTAAAACACTAAAAAACGTTATGTCTAGGTCATGTTATAAGCATTTTGTGATTGATGTGTAAGCTGGAGTGAAAAACTTACAGCTTGAAGAGTGCAAGTTTGAGCAACGTTTTGACAAGCTTAAAATTAAAACTTTTATATGGTTTTAATTATTTAGACTCTCTTTATATTAATTAAAAGCCCCGCAAGATTTGACTAAGAAATACCCTATAGATTGTGAGTTTTGTTTTTTCTAAAAAGGTTGTCAAATAATATTATGTTTTAGACAAATTTGGTTTTTTAAACCTTAAGTCATTATTCACTAGTCAAATCCTATTTTTTTTTTAAAGTAAATATAAGATAACTTTCTATGGATTAATGGTTAATATTTAAATTGCTTAAAATATAATGAGGTTTTACATTTTATTGAAAAATCTTAAGATAGTACTCTTGTGTGAGATAGGACTAAAATTTGTTTATTTGGTCAATTGAGAAAATAAAATCTTTTTGGATAATAAAACTTATGGGTATCTTAATTTACTGAAAATAAACCATTTTAATATAAAATTTTAATAAACTGGGAGATAGCATTTAACACTTTTATTTTATAAGGAAAATAAGAAAGCCGTAATGGAAGAATTCTTTAGGCTTAAGAAAGTGGTCTCATTATGCAATCGGGAATTTATTTCCAAATTTCCGGTATCATTATTTGCAGGCATGTTTTTTTATGAGTAATGTGATAAGGCTACAAATTCAAGGGTTTAGTCAAAGTTCTAAGATTTAAGAACAAATGCTTTTAAAGTATTGAAAATTTGTTAAGTTCATCCCTAATCGCTCAATTTAATGACATAAATTTAATTAATCGAATGCCATAATTAATCCGAGTCACTGTATGGTTTCATTACAGTGTTATCTAAGCGTGAAGGCTCGCTTTTCGATAGAAGATTTCCACAAGCAAGCGCTAAGGAATCCGAGTAAGAAAACTTATCATATGTTTGACTACAACACGTTAATGACTAGTTTAGATAACTAAGTTATAAGCTAAGAATTTGAACTAGTCTTAGAAGGTTTACTCAAGACCGTGGTCCTAGAGGGTTGGCATACTCATGACTAAGGTAAGCAGTCCGACTAGCTACCGTGACAACTACGAACTTTGGATAGCTACCGAGAACTAAGTAAGAAACTGGTTCAACACCGGTGACTATGTAACTAAGGTTGGTTGGCCACCATAATTTGTAAGAAGTGCGCTTTAACACCCATGACATAAGAGTTCGGTTAAACTTTGGGACACATAAGTAAATTTATTCCGATTTCGGCTAGCTATCGTGACAACTATGAACTCCGGCTAGCCACCGAGGTACTAAGAAACTGGTTTGCCAGCGATGATTGTATAACTAAGGTAGGTTGGCTGCCAAGACATGTAAGAAGTCTGGTTTAACACCTGTGACACAAGAGTCCGATTAAACCCCGTGACAAGTAAGTAAGTAAATTTCGGAATCAAATCTCTATGGCTAAGAAGGTATGCCGAATTCTTCAAGGAGTCTGGGTAACCGGTGTAACTATTTTACACTCATCACCACTAGGGTAAGATATGTTAAGATATGGTAAGACATGTTCAGATATGTTAAGATATGGTAAGACATGTTATGATATGTTAAGTTATGTTCAATGTTCTTTTGGAACCCTAAGTAAGCATGTACGTAAAGATATGAATGACTAAGTATGTATACATGTTAAGATATGAATGACTAAGTATGTATGTACGTTAAGATATGAATGACTAAGTATGTATGTATGTGTGTGCGTTAAGATATGAATGACTAAGTATGTATGTACGTTAAGATATGAAAGACTAAGTAAGTATGTATGTTAAGATATGAATGACTAAGTATGTTTGTACGTTAAGATATGAATGACTTAGTAAATATGTATGTTAAGATGACTAAGTAAATATGTATGTTAAGATATGAATGAATAAGTAAGTATGTGTGTTAAGATATAACTGAGTAGGTAAGTATGTATGTTAACAGTTAAGACTATATGTATGCTCTAGGATTTTCTACGTGCATGTGTACTTTCAGGATATGAATTTTGGTTATGAGGCATGACCATAAGTTTTCCAGGACCTTTGAACATTCTTAAATTTTATGTTAGGGTTCGGTTTCATCAGAATCCTATTCTTGGTTGGTTATCTGCCTAGTTACAGTTGGTGTAAGTCTTTGCTTCGTTTATGTGGTTATGTTTGTTAAGTTGTTCTTGCTAAGCGTTTCGCTTACCTAGTTGTTTCGTGTTGTAGGTAAGCTCAAAGACAAAGTAGTCATATCTTAAGTAAATATGTATGTTAAGATGACTAAGTATGTATGCATGTTAATATATGAATGAATAAGTAAGTATGTGTGTTAAGAGATGTTTGGGTAAGTAAGTATGCATGTTACCAGCTAAGACTGTATGTATGCTCTGGGATTTCTGCCTGCAAGTATACTTTTAGGATATGAATTTTGGTTACGAGGCATGACCATAAGTTTGCTAGGACGTTTGCACGTTCTTAAATTGTATGTTAGGGTTCGGTTTCATAAGAATCCTTTTTTAGATTGGTTATCTGCCTAGTTACTGTTAATCTTAAGTCCTTGCTTGGTTTATGTGGTTAAGTTTGTTAAGTTGTTCTTATTAAGCGTTTCGCTTACCTGGTTGTTTCGTATTGTAGGTAAGCTTAAAGACAAAGTGGGTCAGGGAGCGCCGGAGTTTATCTTTGAGAATGTACATGTGGATCGAACCCATATTTTAATTAAGAATTTCTTTTGGGATTGTTGAAGGTTTTTAAATTATGACACTGTAATTCACTTCTAAGTATGTGCATACTTCCGAACTATTGCATGTTTTGAAAAGATTTTTATTATATGGATTTTCAATGACCTTATTTTTAGCTAATGGTTTTATTTTACCACAGATTATTTAAGAAATATTACGGAACATTACAGTTGGTATCAGAGAACCGGGCTAAACCAGTTTTGTAGACAAACCCACATTTACATTCACAAAGATAGACCGACAATCATTGTAAGTATTGCTTTTCTTGTATTGTGTGTATTTTTGTTTGTTGTTTTACCTACTTAAATTCTATAAATTGTAGGTTACATGGCTGACCTGCCTATGTTAGAAAAAAACCTTATATTAGTCAAACCACCCATAGAGTACACCTTGGAGGAGAGGATCAATATTTACGTATCATTTGACCGCATGGATCCTCGATTACATGCCAGAGAAGTGGGTGACTGCGCTTATGATGTTTGGTCTTTTACATACTCCATGTCCCTTTTCTTCGAGGAAATTGGTACACCCCCGACTATTATGGTTAGATTAACCGTCCTATGTCTGAGGGGCAGGGCTCCTCATTAGTATCAAAATTTTCCAGCTAACATAGAGTGGCCTTCCTTTCGGTTATCCATGGAGTTGTACTTTGGACCACCTGTGGAGAGGTCAAGCAGGTAATGTCAAAGATTCATTGGAGCATGGAATGCTTAGGCAGAGGCTACAACAAATGAAAGGGATAATCAATCGGTCCTACTTCGACGAGGACACCAATACTAACAGGGACATGCTCGTCTAACATAGGATAACAATTTCTCGGTGTTAAACCCTTATGTACAGAAGGCTATGTTTACTTTTACCCGACTACTAACTTTTGATCGCGAATAGGGTAGATCTAAGTAGGAAACCTAGTGGTGGTGTGACAACTAAGTCAAAAACTATGTAATCTTATTATGGCCTTTCTTGCTTTTTAAGATTGGATGCTTATGTTACATTTATGCTTTGTTCGAAGCAACCCATTATAGTTGCTATTACTATGTGTGTATCCAACAATTTAATCCCTATTAAAGTATCGAAGTATACCGTAGTAGACAATGTTATATACCCTAGAACTAGAGCGCGTGGGAATAAGCTCTTCGGGATAGTACCTCAAGTAGGACCGATTGATGGAAATCAAAACCACGCAGCAAGGCGAGCATCTAGACTAGCAGAATCACTAAAAGAATTAAGATGAGCAGTGAAAAGACGAGGCGCTCGAAATAATCAAGGAAATGAGATGCAGATAATATGACAACTCGCTAGAGTGAGGTGGTTGCCCTTATAAACTTAAAGCAAAGATCATTGAGCATGTCAGAAGCATTCAGAGATTTGGCTAGTTGTTCAGGTTTGCACATGACTTAATAAGCACTGAGGTGTATAAGCAGTAAAGGTTTATGAACCGATTATAAGGGAATATAGTGAAATTTGCGGACTCTTGGAAGATTTAGTCTTGAATTTGATGAAATCAAGGAAGATGTAATGCAAAGTTGTGTTACAGTACTGCCAAACCGAGACACTTCTCCAAGGAACACCCAAACTCGAGCAGGACATGAACGGTAAGCAAAGGTGGATAGGAGCATCACCACTTGTTTATGCACTCACATAAGGCAACAAGAGTGTCAGACATCTGAGGTGGTGTTAGGTAAAATTTATATCGCCCAAACCTCAGCATGTGTATTAATGGATACTTGGGCATCACTTTCCTTTTTAGATACTGCCTACATTAGAACTAGATGGAGCGCCTGAATCTACAAAATATATGTAGTGTATCATTGCCTTCAAGGGAGGATATGATGGTTCAATTTTAGCTTAGAGTTGTACCAATTAGGGTAGCTGATCGCGAACTAACAATTGACCTGTTAGTATCAGACCAATGCGAGTATGAAGTAATTTTGGTATGGATTAGCTATCTATGTATGGCGCAGTGGGCACTTGCTAGAAGAGGAAAGTGGTCTTCCACCCGGCAGCCAGGGAACCGTTCATTTTTCAAGGGATGTTCAAAGGAAAGAAGTTTCCCATGGTCGCATCAATGATGGCAAGAAAGATGTTAGAGGATGGATGTATCAGATATCTAGCTCACATTGTGAATAAGGATAAGGAGGACAACTTATGAGCAATGGATGTACCGATCATATGTAAGTAATCTAATGTTTTTCCTGACGAACTTCAGCCTTTTGCCAAACTGAGAAGTAGTGTTCGAGATAGAACATATCCTAGGAACGACACCTATTTCAAAGGCTCCATATCGAATGGCACCAACAGAATTTAAGGAACTGCAAACCTAACTCTAAGAGCTGCTGGATAAGAAATTCATAAGGCCGAGTCATTCTCCATGGGGATCCCCAATTCTTTTTGTAAAGAAAAAGGATGTCTTCATGAGAATGTGCATAAACTATTGAGAATTAAACAATGTAATGATTAAAACGAACATCCGCTTCCCAGGATCGATCATTTCTTTGATCAACTCCTGGGAGCATCGATATTCTCAAAGATAGATCTCCAATCAAGTTACCATCACCTCATATTTAAGGAGTCAGACATACCTATGACTGCGTTTCAGATGTGGTATAGGAACTACAAGTTCATAGTGATATCCTTCAGACTAACCAATGCGCCCGCCGCATTCATGGGCCTCATAAACTGATTGTTTAGCGAGATTCTGGATAAATTCCTCTTCGTGTTTATTGAAAATATTTTGATATACTCGAGGAACCCAGAGGAACATGCTGTGTATTTGGAGATGGTTCTTCAAAGTTTGAAGGAACAAAAACTTTATGCCATATTCTCCAAGTGTGAGTATTGGCTGGAAAAAATGAGTTTCTTGGGCCATGTGTTGTCAGGAGAAGGGATATTCGTGGATCCTACCAAGATAGAGGCAGTAACTCAGTGGAAACCTTCAAAAAATGTTCAGGAAGTGAGAAGTTTTCTCTGATTAGCAGGGTATTATAGGCGGTTCGTAGAAGGGTTCTCGAAAACAGCTATGCCAATGACCGCTCTTACTCGTAAAAGTGCTAAGTTTCTATGAACCGAACAGTGTGAGAAGAGTTTTCAAGAACTTAAGACGAGGTTGACCATCGCCCCAGTGCTAACTATCCCCAGTGGGACAAAGGGATATGCGATCTACAACGATGCCTCCAAACAAGGACTGGGGGTGGTACTGATGCAACATGTCAAGGTGATAGCTTATGTGTCCTGAACAACTAAAGAATTATGAAAAGAACTACCGTTGTATGGCTTAGAGTTAGCTGCAATAGTGTTTGCATTAAAAATTTGGAGGCATTTTTTCTATGGGATACATTGCGACATTTACACCCGATTACAAGAGCCTGAAGTACTTCTTCACCTAGAAGGAATTGAACATGAGGCAGCACCGGTGGTTAGAATTGTGTAATGATTATGATTGTGATGTTCTACACCATCCCAGAAAGGCAAATAAGGTGACAGAAGCTCTGAGTCAGCAGCTGATGGAGTACGTAATGATGATGCGGGAAATGCCCTTGGAACTACATTATTAAATGAATTCATAGATCATCGTTAGAAAATAATTTTACTTAGTTATTTTACAAAAAAAAACTGCATAAATATAAACGAGAAAAATAAATATTTAAAGTGTGGAAAAATTACTTTGCCATGTATATTGTCTAAGGTTTAATTTATTTGAACACATGCTTTACTTATTTTATTTAAAAGATATTTTCACCTAATAAACCAAAAATTCCAGCGATTATTTTATTACATAAATTTTAAATAAACAAATTTGTAAGCATAAAATTTGTATAGTTTTCTTTCACAACTTTATAAAAAAATTGCACGCATTTGATTGAAGAAAATACTTAATTAACTTATAAAAATCACTTTTTTCTTTCTTGTCTTGGTTTTAAAATATGCATTATAAGTCATATCTTGCTTTCTTACCAATTAATTCACAAATTACCAATTGAGAGTTTATAAAATTCAGCAAGCATAAATCCACCTAGAATACTAACAAATATTTAAAATCCCTTACAACAATTTAACAAATTAACTTAACATGGTTTTACATTTTAATATGACAATTTAGCATGCAAATTAATCAACACAAAAATCAAACACTCAAAACTCTACCATACCCATGAGGCTGAAACCCACATAGCCTTTTCTTCAAAAATATTACAAATAGAGATATCATATTAAATGGCTTTTAAAATAACATCAAGGAGCAACCAAAATTTTCTTTATTCATTTTAATACAGCTAAGCCGAAACCCATAGCATGTTTCTATCCCTTATTGTTTCCGAAACCCTAAGAAAAACCTAGCATACTCCTAAGATCACAAATGACCACAAGATAGGAAGAGAATTAAAACCAAACATGCTAAAATATAAGAAATCCTAACATGTTTATATTTTTTTTAAAACAATGAACATACAAAGACAATATTAGTACTATACATAAGAGCCGTAGGTTACCAAAAACATAAACACAATACTTTTTAAACCCTAGCATTCTTTGATCTATAATACATCAAAATCATACCCACTTCCATAATCATGTTTATCAATCAAAAGATTCAACAACGAGATTTCCAAAACATACATTAGACCGACTATACTCCATAAAAATATCCTTATATCATGATCATGTCTCCTCTCAACAACAACCATCAAAGCATAGCAAGAATCAACATAACATCAAAACTACAACAGGCTAGAAATTCTATATCAATCCACATTTCAAAACAAACATCCAAGATCAATACCAAATTAAGCAAACTAAGAGAGAATCAATTACTTCTCTTGATTGTGGAATCAAGAATACAAGAGTGACAAGAACCCTAAAGTACAACCACCTTGAATGCCCTATCAATTTTTGAACCACAAGCAAGGAGAAAAGGGGAGACTTAGCAATGAAGAAGAAAAATTCTTAGGGGGATAAACCAAAAAAAACAAAAAACAAAATCACACCTATCAATTTTCGAACCCCCCTTCTCTTCTCTTCCTTCTTCTTATTCTTCTTCCTCTCCTTCCTTCTTCTCTCCCACGAGCTCTCTTTCTTTCTCTCTCTCTCTCTCTCTCTTCCTCTCTCCTTCACTCTCTTTCTCTCTCTAACTCGACAGCCACAATGAGCCTCCAAGGCTCACACTTCTCTTTATACTAATTCTAACCCAATGAAAAGAAAAGGTATGTCCTATATTTGATTTTTTCCTAAACTTTAGCCTTGAAATCAAATGGAATAAGGGTGACAACTCAAAGAACAAATCTTCAAACCAAAAATGGAAACCCAAGCCTTGATTTCCTCTCCCCTTGACCAACCACCTCCCTACTCTCTTTCTCTCTCTACTCGGCCAAGAATGGTCTTTCACACTTATTCACCAATTTCCAACTATCCAAAAGGGGTACAAGTCTACATCCAAACATACCTCTTTGTTTTCTTATTTTCTCTTTATATAATAATAAGAAATAAATAAAATTACATTAAGCATAGAAAACTAATGCATGCTCACCATGCAATCATGCACATGCACACACACACAAGCGCTCAAGTGCATCTCTACTAACCATGCACCTTAGTGCACCTAATCAAATGTCAATAAGGCTCTTAAAATAGAATAATTAAATAAAACAAATAAAAAAATTAAATTCACATAATTTCTACCAAACAATTCAAACAATTAAAATTAATTTCCTAAACTTGACAATTAATAATAAAATAAAGCACAAAATTAAATAAAATAATTTTTTTTATTGCAATACAGCAATACAACCGACTAATCCAATTGATAACTATAGAATATAAAGCTAACTAACATGATTTTGAACTCTAAAAGTGAAATAAATTAGAGTGATTTTTGTGATAATTGTGTGAGTTCAAATTGTGTAGTATTATATTTAAGATGTAGTTGTTCTTTTTGTTTTTGTGTCTTTGCTTTTGAGAATGATTGGAAATACCTTGCGAATGTTAGAAAATTAGTTTGTGTATGTTTAGGATCTAATCCTTTGTTTGGAAGTTAACAATAAATTAAGTGTTAAATTTTTGTAACAGAAATCTCAGTTTTTGCTGCAACATATTTTCATAGCAAAACTGCATCAGGTACAAAAGTCAAATATGATTTGGAGGAGTTGGAATTTTTAAATGATGTAAAGTAAAAGGAGCTGATGTGGACTCAAAGAGATAATGTGGATGTGGGCTAAATTAGTCCACCCATTTTGCAATAGGAGGTCACATGCAAAAGAGAGGAAAAGGGGATCTTTGCCTAATTGAGAAAAAAAAACCCTAAGAGAAGAATGCATTGATTCATACACACTTTTCCAGACCAAAGATGTTTATCCACACCAGTAATCTAAATCTAGATCAATTGCATCTCGTATGCTTAGTAAACTACACTAGTGACCATTCATTAAAGAATCCATACTTTAATATGTTACTGACTATTTTATTCATTATATTTGATCTTAATTCCCTCGTACTAATACAAGATCATATTCTCATGAATGAATATGAAATCTTCTTGATATTACCATATAATTAATTCAAACAATAATTATAATATTCAAATATAATAAAATTGCTCTTTTATTCAATTCAATAAAATATCTTTACATGTTTTTAGGGCATTAATCCTAACAATCTCCCACCTGCTCTCAAAGCAAGTGAGGCATCTCCCTTAATCCCATGTTGCACACGTGACCAATGAATGACTTTGCAGGAAGTGTCTTGGTAAACAGGTTAGCCAGGTTCTATTCTGATGCTATCTTCATAGTAGTGACATCACTTCGGTGCACAATCTCTCTAACCAGATGGTACTTCCTTTCTATATGCTTTCCTCTCTTGTAACTTCTTGGTTCCTTGGAGTTAGCTACTTCTCCACCATTGTGACAGTATAGGATTAGTAGCTTATCCATATCTGAAACTATTTCCAGATCATTGTAGAACTTTCTCAACCAACCGCCTCATAGTTGCATTAAAAGCCGCTATGTATTCGACGTCCATGGTTGAATTTGCTATGCTAGTGTTGGTATTGAATGATCAAATCAAAGGTACTCAGTGGAATATATAGACCCACTTTAATAAATATTAATACCAGCCAGGATCATATACATATATAAATATTAAATCACATACAAAATAGATCAAGCATTACCTCTTGTAGTGTAAAACGCCCTAGACTAATACTTTGTAAAACATCTCCATGCTCATAAACTTATAGAAAAAAACCTCTTATTATATGAAAATTTCAGTGGGGCCTTGCCAAAATATGCAAGTTGGGCCCAATAGTTTAAAATAAGATAAAAGTTCTCATGCAACGTTTTTAAAAATAAATATAGTTCAAGTCTCACTGATAAGTTTTGAAACCAAAGTAAAACATAACATCATTCTTTAAAATTGGCGTTTATGCTGATCGTTTACTTGCCCATAGGATACCCCCATGCCATACACACTCTGACGTCGAAACTCCCCACATCACCGCACGTGCTAAAGAGAAACCCTATTTATTACCTGAAAGGGGGAAAGTAAGGGGTGCTAAAAGCCCAGTAAGGAAGTACAAACAACAAACAAAGAAAAACATAAGAAAAACATAATCATATCGTAAGACTCATACAACATCATATCCATACATCGTCATATATCGTACTTAATGTCATCATCATACATAATACATAAATGTTATCATCATACATCATACATCATTATCATGCATCATTATCATGCATCATATATCATTAACATACTCAAACATCATCATCATAAACATCATTATCACATCCTTATGAACATGGCCCCCTCTCTTGTCCATGTCACATCTTGAGGTAAATAGGAGGCTCTGGTCCTTGATTAACCTCAGCGCGTCTGCTCTATGAGTTACGTCGTACCTTAGAAACTCAGGTTACATCTTTATATCCTCAGTAACCCCTTCTTTTGTGTCGTGTTCAACACACTAACAACCATTTACTTTTCATACAACATACAAAATACATGCAATCCAGTCATATCAACACAAAGGAAATACACGATTCATCAAATTCATCATATCATTTCAAAATAGCATTTCATACTTCATATCACTTGGTACATCATCATACATAACATTTAACCTCAAACAAACCCATCTTACCGTTCATAGCATAAATAAATAGAATTCTATCTAACTTCCTTACCTCAAGTCCGAGCAAAGCAAAAATTGAACAAACTATTCACAACGAGCCTATAACCATAATCAAATAGCATTCTTTAGCTTCACATAAGATTTTCTTGTGCCTAACTCACATATCCCATGTGTGCATGGGCCATGCACACACATGGTGGAATTTACACATAATTTCCAAACATGCACATGTTTACATAGAATAATGTCAATTCTACCTATTATCCATGCATGATTTTTAAGTAAAAATTATATGGTTGAATAATAGACATATTTTATAATGTAAAAGTGCATTTGCATGTGACATGCATACGTGGGAGCGCTGTTAAAATGTGACATTAAAAACGATAATTTCTATACGCTTATTTCTAATCTTTTCAAAATTAAGATTTAGTAACATAATTTCCTCACCATTATTTATTTCCTTTAAATTCCTAAGTTTATTAAACCTCTTAAGACATTATTCTTATTTCATAAAAATAATTTATTTAGCCATTTAAAAAAAAATTCCATTTATTATTTTTAAATTGCATAGAAAATAACAAAAGCTTGAAATTATATAAAAGTACTTATAAATATCATGTTTCCCTTAGAAAATAACACTTTATTTAAATTAATAAAATTACAAGATTTGATGTGAGAAAAATAAAAAATATAATTTTAAGTGTGAGAAAAATATTTTTGCTTGTATTATTTAAGGCTTAATTTATGTAGTGTAAAGTCATATGTGATAACCAAAATAATTATTTTTAATTTATTAAACTAAACTTTCGGCCACCATTTATGCTGTTTAAAAATCACAAGTGAATCTAAACTCAACATTTTTCTTAATTAAACTAAAGAAAACCATACTTATTAAAATGTGAGCATTCAAGGTTACATTTAAAATATCATTTTAATTTATATATAGTTTAGAGTATTAATTTATTTTAACATACACACAAAATTCCTTTCATTTAAAAGACAACTTCTCATTTTTACTTAAAGCTTTCAGCAACATATTAAACACTCAAAAATCATAAACTTGAAATTAAAACTTACATTTTCTTTATAAAATATAAAAAAAACTGTAAGTATTTATGTAACGACCCAAATTCGCTAATAAGACTTAAGGGCCTTGATTAGTGTGCCTGGAGGGCATAATGGGAGTTATGTGTGAATTTAATGATTAAGATGCATGATTATGATTTAAAGCATGTTATATGATTATTTGAATATTTGAGATGCATGACTATGTGTATTAGTATGCATATAGGCCCTGATTAGGTTAGAAGGGCATAATCGTAATTTTGGCCATTATGGCCATAACTGCTTTGGTATATGTGATAATTGTCGAGACCACATTATTATGTGGATATATCTGTGATCTGTGACTCGAGACGATCCTAGTGAGCAAAGTAGCGAAAAAGTCATGGCGGGGATTTATACCCGGCTCGGGGTGAGCTTAGGGGTATACATGGGAATATACTGGAGTCTATCTTGACATTGAGGAATACTATTGGTGGTTAATTAGGTATCGGGAATTAAGTAGGAAATATTAGAGACACTCGAGGAATTAGCGGGAATTGGGTAAAATGACTAAAATGCCCTTAAGTGGATTAAAGGGTTTAAACTTAATGGGGAGGGCATACTAGTCATTTGGTTTATAGAAGTTAAGTAATACCAAGGCTTTATGTTAGTGGGGTTTGTAGAATATTATAGAAGTCTGAAAGGAAAGAAAAGGAAGGGAAAAGAAAGGAGGGAAAACAGAGAGAATTCTCTAAGTCGGTTTATGTTTTCTTCACCAATTTCTTGAGGATTTCTGGAGTAAAATTCAGAGGAGAGTTATTCCAATTAAGCCACAAGGTTACTGAGAAAAGATTGATGATTTGGCAAGGGTTTAGCAAGATTAGGCCATCACTTGAGGTAAGGTTCTGTAATCTCTTCAGTTGCTAGTTTGGTTTTTGTTTTTGGTTTTTGAGCTATGGTGCTTAAGTTGAATTGGATGGAACCTTAGGGCATTCAGGCTTAAGGCTGAGGAGAGGCAAGCCAAGAAGGTTTAGAGATAGCTTGTGGTTGAAATTCTATCATAGGTATAAAGTCTAAACTCTAACTTTGTTATTCAGCTAGTTTTTACTGAGTTTTAGAGCTTAGGAGTGGCTATGGTGAATTATGAGTTTGTGGATGCATGTGCTTGAGTTATAGATGTTTGGGGTGCTTGGGATGGGTGGAGTATGGTCATGAGGTTGTTTTTGAGGTTGGGAAAGAGTTGGAATAGTTTTGGTTCGATTTGGTTCGAGAAAATCGCAGAAGAGAAAAACTGAGGTTGGTCTATCTGTGACTAGCGCTACAGCGCTAGCCTTTGGGCACTGTAGCGCTAGGCCAAGTTTGCTGAGGGATTTTGGCTTCTGTTTGTAGCGCTGTAGCACTACCCTGCGTTCTGAAGGGGATTTTGGGGTTGTTTGCAAGGGTTTTTGACCTAAGGTTTGGGGTTTGTTTCCACCACCTTGTTTCGTGGAACTAGGACTTCCCGGGGGCTCGGGATTGGCCCCGGGGCAGGGTTTTGGACTTGAAGGGTTGATAATGACTTTGGCCATGATTGTGATTAGGTGAGCGCTAGGGCTCGAGGGGGATCGTACTCACGGAGTCGAGGGATCAAGGCTAGCGAATTGAAAGGTAAGAAAACTGCACCCGATTGTATGTTTGTGGTGGGACTAAGTGCTCCCGAGATTTGTATCGTGTCAATGATGGTATTATGCCATGGGACATGTAAAGCGGCCTAAGAGTGCCGTACATAGTGTTTGCGCACAGGGCGCGACTTGGCCACTGGTAGCTGAGAATATTCACTGAGCTCGGCTTAATCAAGCCGGAGTCAGTGGGATAGCGGAGGGAGCAGCCTGAGAGCGCTAGCCCTAGTTATTATTTGTGCAGTGATATATGGTGTGAACTGATATGCTTATTATGTTGAATACTTGGTCATGCTGAATGATTACATGGTTGAGAACTTGTGACGCAATGTGGGTTATGGATTTGTCTGTTGATTGCTTATGGTCTGTTGCTGTGTTTTCTTGCTGGGCCTTGGCTCACGGGTGCTACGTGGAGCAGGTAAAGGCAAAGGCAAGCTGGACCAAGCCTGAGATGGAGAGCTCTAAGGTGGAATGTACATAGCCAACCGTTTGATCGTCATGGTCGAGAAGTGGATCAGGACAGGGATTACCTAACCGCTTGTTTTGCCTTAGTATGGCTGGTTGTTGTATCTGAATCTTATAACTTTTGTAAACGATCTTTAAACTTGTATTTGTTGGGATCCCATGTAAACATATAACGTTTCTTAATGTAAATATGGCTTTTGAGACCAAAACATTTTAAACCCTAGCTCCTTTATAGTTTCAGTAACACGATTTTAACTGAATGACTTGATTAGCAAGTTTGGCACTTAATAAACACACAGTGTAACGGTCTTGGCTATCCAGGGTGTTACAATTTTTTGAGCAAAAATATCATTTTAATGTGAATTAATGTACCCTTTTAAATTTCATAAAATCATCATAGCACTTAGAACATCACTTACACATGCAAATCATTATTCCACCAAATTTCACACCAATTATTCATAAAAATCAGCAAGCAATATTCATCACAAAATTCATTTCAAACTCATGCTTTTCAAAACCCAAATATGAATTTTCATGTGTTACACCCAGATATCGAGCCATGAAAATTGTGACCTCGAAAGCTGGATTCATAAGGAATGAATTCGTAAAGTCTAGAATATGTCCGAGATCTAAGCATCGATCCTGCGAAGCAGAGATGACTTCAAAGATGATAGCCTCGAAATCCTCACAAGCTCGAAAGATAGACCCCGGGGTACATCTGTTCTCGGGATGGCCTCGGATCAGGACACCGAGCCTGACGCGCGTATGAGCTCGAAGTCATATAGCCTCGGGAAGATGCTATAGCTCGAAACTCAATAAGAAACCTGGGTGAATAGGGCCTTGGTGATATAGGATAATAACTTTGAATATCCTAGTGAATCACCAATAACAGACGCGGTCCACATTTATTACTAAAAATCCCCTATAATCAAGGGATATTATTTGTTCAGTTATACGCCCCCTGATCTTCAGGGGACGTTTCCTTGTACATCGGATTGTAGGCTTTTAATGCCATTTAATTTATTTGCATATACAGAATAACTTCCTAAAATATGTGGGATAGTATTCTGAAATCTTCTCTATAAATAGAGAGGTCATGCACCATTGTAACGGACCGATTTTTTGTGATCTTGAGAGAAAACTCTGGAGAATTCATCCTTGAAGAATTTTCAGAAGTCATCTTAAGTTTAATAACAAAGACTCGTGACTAGGCAGATTTAACTGCTGAACCACGTAAAAATCTCGTTTCTATTGTCGTATTTTTATTGGCCATTACTGATTATTGTTTTCGTGCTCTTCTTTCACTGTTGACGAAAAACGGCGTCAACAGTTTGGTGCTTTCATTGAGAGCCTTAAGCATTCAGTCCCTGAATAAGACATGGCCACTAATACTCAGAATGCTCCTGAAGAGAATTACCCAAGACGTCCTGGGAAACAGCCAATGGAAAACCCAGATGTCGAAGAAAGAAGTGGATCTTCCGATTCTCGGCGACCACCTGCTCCACCAAGGGATGAGGATATGTATTACAATCCTGAGCGGTATGTTCCCATTGGGGAACTTGAGAACCGGCAACTGAAACAGCAGTTGGCAGAGCCCAACAAACGGAATGAGGAGTTGGCAAGGATAGCCGCAGAGGCGCAGGTGGCTCAGCCCCCGCCTCCGCGTGAAAACCAAGCTCCTCCTCCGAGGGACGTGCATGTTCCTCCCTGCAGGCCCCGTGGGCGTCCACGGAAGGATGCTGCCACAAGAAGGCCGGCACAACCTCCGGCACCAGCAGAGCCATCCGCTCCCCCTAGGCCTCAGAGAAGTACTCGGGCTAGGGCCCCGGTTAATCCACCTGTGGAAGTACCTGTAGGAACTGAGAACAACCGAGCCCCTGCAGAGGCTCAGACTCAAGTCCCTGGGAGCGCACCGAATGCAACTAACCCATCTCGGGCAAACTCCGGACCGTCCAGGCCGCGGAATGGATGGCAGCCACCGTCACCCATACGGTTCCCTCCATCACCTATAAGATATCCTTCACCCCCCACAGGAATGCTCAACCAGTTCGAGACCAGGGCGAGAGGCGTGCTGGAAGGTGACAAGGAAACAGGGAAGCTTTCCAGGAGCGGAGAGGCGCCCCATCAGAAAAAAGTCAAACATCTCGGTCTCGCACGACGGAGACGAGGCGGCATGGAAGAGATCCGTCTCGAAATAACTATGCGACGAGTTTTACTAGTGACGACTCTAGAGATACCAGATCGGTCAGCAAGCATGATCGAGGTCGTAAGAATACTGGAAGCTGCAGGAATCACTCCGACCTACGAGAACACTTGAATCAAAGTCGAGGTAATGTTGACCTGATAAATCCGGACCTGAGGGATCGCTTGAATAGGCGTAAAGATCCCTTACGGAGGCGCGAGCCTGGAATTGTGATCGATGACAACCGATTCTAGACAGTACCCCTCGCGGACCCAGTCCAAGAAAGAATTGATCAGCTTGAAAAGGCCTTTAGGCTTTTGAAAAATGAGCAAGAACGCGATCGATATGAAGATTCTGATGAGGAGCTTGAGCCGTTTGCTCCCCATATTTCCAACACTCCATTTCCCCAAGGTTTTCGAATCCCTCACGTCCCAACGTTTGAGGGAAAGACCGACCCGTACAGTCATCTGAGTACGTTCAACACCATAATGAGAGCCAGTAACATGGGTTACGAGCTCAGATGCATGTTATTTCCAGCATCATTGACAGGAACAGCCAAAAGCTGGTTCGAAAAATATAAGAGACACTCAATAACTTCTTGGGAGCAGCTGTCTAAAGACTTCAAGAAGCAGTTCAGAGCCATGATTGGGGTTAGACCTGAGGCATCAACTCTAACTAACGTTCGGCAACAACTGGGTGAAACGTTAAAAAGTTACCTCACAAGGTTTAATCTGGAAGTTGCCCAAGCTCGGAACATAGATGACAGTGGACACCTAATGGCTGTCCAAGCCGGAGTAATGCCAGGGAGTGCTCTCTGAGACGATATGCAAAGAAAACCGGTGAGGTCCATAATCGAGTTTAACAGACGAGCGCAGAGGTTTGTCAATGTAGAGGAAGCAAGGTCGACACTTAATGTGACTTCCCAGCTTGAAACTACAACGATAAACGTCAACTCTGCCTCAACCTCGGCGGACCCAGTAGCTTCAAAGCCTGCTGTGGAAAACCCCTCCAAGAGAAAAAAGAACGAAGGGAGTAACCCCGAGGTCGAGGGAGGAAAGAAAAAGAAAAGGGAGAGATATTTCTCCGTGTACAGAGTGTACACCGAGCTCAATGAGTCTCGGGAGAACATATACCTGGCCAATGAAAACCAGGTCCCCTTTAGGCGTCCGGACCCGATGAGAAATCAAAAGTCCAAGAGGGACTCCAGCAAGTATTGCTGATTTCACAGAGACACCGGGCATACTACCGATGAATGTCGACAACTGAAAGACGAGATCAAAGGATTGATCTCGAGAGGTTACTTCAGATAATATGTCAAGAACCAGAGTGCTAGTCAGGTGGCCACGAGCCAGAAAGTAGCCATGCCACAACCCGCACAAAACAATAATTCTCGAGCTCTGGAAGAAGATAGGCCCCCGCCGATAGATGGAGAGGATGTAATAACCATCTCGGGAGGGCCTCATCCCGCAGGAATGGGCAGAAATGCCCAAAAGAGATACGTTAACGAGCTAAAAACTAGGGACGGGTCTCCCTATGAACCCGAACCTAGAGCACCAAAGAGTCAGAGGATTGAATCCCAACCAATAACCTTCACTGAGGAAGACGCGTCCCATGTCCAGTTTCCTCACCATGATCCACTGGTCATCACTCTCCAGTTGGCAAATAAAAGGGTCCACCGAGTTCTCATAGACAATGGGAGCTCAGTTAACATTCTCTATAAAGCAACCCTCGAGAAGTTGGGACTCTCCCTTCGCGACCTGAAAGCGTGTGCAACTACTTTATACGGCTTTTCAGGAGAAGGGACCGCCTGTATGGGATCCATCGAGCTCCCCATAACCTTGGGAGACTACCCAGTCTTGGCAACCAAGATGATGGAGTTCGTGGTAGTAGATCTACCTTCAGCCTACAATGTGTTGCTCGGGAGACCCGCCCTGGTTGGGCTGGGGGCAGTCTCATCAGTAAGGCATCTGGCCCTTATGTTCCCGACCCCTAGCAGCGTCGAAACATTAAAGGGAGATCGATTGGCTGGGAGGGAATGCTACATCATTTCCCTAAGAGGAAAGAAACAGACGAGTGCACAGGCACTCGTCATTATTCAAAGTAAAGACGGGACGGTCTTAGAAATTGATGAAGAGATCGATCCAAGGGTTGAGGAGAAAGCCAACCTCGAACCCTTAGAAGAGCTCGAAGAAATTCAGCTCGAGGAAACCGATCCCTCGAAAAAGGTGAAGGTTGGGAAACACCTCCAAGATGAAACAAAATAGCAACTAAGTTGCTTTTTAAAGAAGAACCAGGATGTCTTCCCATGGTCACATTCGGACATGGTGGGAATAAGTCCGAATATAGCAAGCCACGCTCTAAATATAGACAAAATCTTCCCTCCGAAGCAACAAAAGCGAAGACAGCTAGACGAAGACAGAAAGAGGGCACTGAAGGAGGAGGTGGACAGGTTAAAAGCGAACTGATTCATTAGGGATGCCTTTTACCCTGACTGGGTAGCCAATCCGGTGTTGGTCCCAAAACCCAATGGGACGTGGCGGACCTGTATTGACTATTCAGACCTCAACAAAGCTTGCCCGAAAGACTGTTGACGACATGCTTGTCAAGTCTCAACTTAACGATAACCATGTTGACGACCTCGAAGAATGCTTTGGCGTGCTCTAAAAGTATAACATGAAACTGAATCCTCAGAAGTGCACTTTCGGAGTATCTTCAGGAAAATTCTTGGGCTTTATCGTGAACACTCGTGGAATAGAAGCCAACCCCGACAAGATCCAGGCCCTGATTGACATGCCGTCACCTCGAAGACACAAGGATGTCTAAAGTTTGACCGGCAGGATGGCGGCCCTAAGTAGGTTCATTTCAAAATCTACAGACCGTTGTCTCCCGTTTTTCAACCTTTTGAGGGGAGGTAAAAATTTTGAATGCACAGAGGAGTGTGAGCTGGCATTCTAGGAACTTAAAAAGCACCTTGCCGAACCCCCTATCTTATCAAAACCTAAAACGGGAGAAGTACTGTACCTATACCTTTCCACCACCGAACATGCAATAAGCGCAGTACTCGTTCGAGAAGAAGAGAAGGTACAGAGACCCGTTTACTACACCAGTAAAAGATTACTGGGAGCAGAGTCAAGATACCCGCTGATGGAGAAGCTGGCGCTTAGTCTAATTCATTCATCTCGTAAACTCTGCCCCTACTTTCAAGCACATCCCATCCATGTGTTGACTGATCAACCACTTAGGCAAGTCTTGTCTAAACTAGAAGCTTCAGGTCGACTTCTTAAATGGGCAGTTGAGCTCGGACAGTTTGAGATCACCTACCACCCGAGGACGACCATTAGGGCACAGGCATTGGCGGACTTTATAGTAGAATGTACTGGCATGACCAACGACGAAGTCATAACCCCGACCCACGAGCTATGGAAACTATACGTCGATGGCTCATCCAATGAAAATGGATTGGGGGCAGGAATCATTTTGAGTACCCCCGCAGGGAGCAGATTTCATTCTGCTTTAAGATTTAACTTCAAAGCATCGAACAATGAGGCCGAATACGAGGCTTTACTGGTGGGGCTTCGTATAGCCGGGGAGCTCAAAGCTAAAACAATACATTGCTACAGCGACTCCCAGCTCGTGGTTAATCAAATCCTGGGAGAATACCAGGCTCGTGGCATGAGAATGGCAGCTTATTTGGTGAAGGAAAAATCCGCATTGGAGTGTTTCGAATTTTATGCAATCGAACAGGTTCCCCGAGAACGAAACTCAAATGCTAATGCCTTGGCTCGGCTCGCCACCTCCGCTGAGAATGATGAGCTGAATGTTGTTCCGATAGAACACCTATCGACACCTGGCATTAACGAGCTAGAGGAGGAAGATGTGTGTATGATTGAAACAGAGCCAACCTGGATGACCCCAATAGTTGAATATCTCGAGAATGGAGTCCTTCCAAAAGATCGGAACCAAGCTCGAAAGTTAATGTATCAACTTCCCCGTTACACCATTTTGGACGAAAAGCTATACAGAAGGGGATATTCCATGCCATTACTTCGGTGCATAACTCCACCTAAAGCTAAGAAGATCATTGAAGAAATTTATGAAGGGTTCTGCGGAGATCACACTGGGGGGCATAGCCTATCCAAGAAGATCATACGCCAAGGATATTTCTGGCCTACCATTAAAATTGATTCTTTCGAGTACGTGAAGAAATGCGACAAATGCCAGAGATTCACCACGATTCCCCGAGCTCCACCATCCGAGCTCACCATGTTGACTTCCCCATGGCCATTCGCGGTATGGGGAATCGACCTCATAGGTTCTCTCCCAACTGGCAAGGGCGGAGTAAAATATGCTGTAGTCGCTGTGGATTACTTCACGAAGTGGACGGAGGCTGAACCATTGGCAACAATAACTTCTAAAAAGATCCTTGACTTCGTGGTAAAAAATATCGTATGCCGATATGGGATGTCGAGGAAGATTGTATCCGACAACGGAACCCAGTTTGATTGCGACTTGTTCACCAACTTTTGTGAAAAGAACGGAATAATAAAGAGTTTCTCATCAGTAGCTCATCCTCAGGCGAATGGCTAGGTCGAGGCTGTGAACAAAATTCTCAAGAGTTCACTAAAGAAAAAGTTGGAGGAGGCAAAGGGACGATGGCCCGAAGAATTGCCCCAAGTCCTATGGGGGTATAGGACCACAGCTCGAACATCAACAGGGCATACCCCATTCTCTCTAGCATATGGTTGCGAGGCAATATTGCCTATCGAGGTCGAAATCCCAACAATCTGAACTCAGATTTACGACCAAAACTCAAACCACACTCAGCTCGAAGAAACCTTAGACTTGATTGAAGAAAAGAGAGACAAGGCTCAACTGAGGAACGCTGCCTACCAGCAACGAGCTACCAGGTATTTGAACAAGAGGGTTTGAGATCGAAAGTTCGGTATGGGAGATCTGGTGTTGAGACGCGTATTTTTGGCAACACGAGATCCGGTAGCTGGTGTGCTCGGGTCGAATTTGGAAGGACCATACCAGATAGAGTCAGTAATCCAGCCTGGTGTTTACAAGCTAGCAAGATTGGATGGGAGCCTGGTACCGCGAGCATGGAATGGCGAACACCTAAGACCTTACTACCAATAGTATAGGAAAAGTGTTGCTTGTAACCATGATTTTCTATCTGTATTAATTTGTCTGCTTTTGAATTCCATCAAATAAAGATCTATTTCGTTCAATATATTATCTCTTTTTATTTTTGCAATCTCTCTTAATTTAATAACCTATGGTCACACTCATAGGATATTAAGGGGGCATCATGGGTATATATACCATCAGCTTAAAAAATAAAATGACATGCACGAAATATATACAAGTATTTGGATGTAACCAGATGCACGAGCTTAGATAGTTTGGACATAACCGAATTATCAAAAATATATAAGTATTTGGATGTAACCAGATACGCGAGCTTAGATAGTTTGGACATAACCAAATTATCAAAAGATAAAAACGTTTGGATATAACCAAATGTGCGAACTTAACAGGTTTGGAGCAAACCAGCTAAAACTAATCGATGATAAGTGGGAACCTAAACCTACTTCGAGATAAGTCGAGATCGAGGCTGGAATATCTTAGAGGAAAATAGTTTCGAACTCATAACCTCGGAGAAATAACCGAGGACAAGAAAAAGTAACTAAGCAATAAGATATAACTAAACCATTTGCATTACATACCATACAAGTACTTTCGGGTTCATGGTTAAAGTAATATCCAACCTTGAAAAATAACGAGATTGGAAGTGGATAATTCGAACAAACGATGCATGAATGCGTCGAGTCTCGAGCCTAAATCCAAACTATGTTTGTATGAATAAATAAACATAAACGATTCATTAATATAAAATATAGGCAAAATATTTCGAACCAAGAAATGTAAGGCATATGTATTAATATAAAAAGAAATTGTATCAGCCCTACGGGCATAAATTAAAGTAATTACAAAAATAAGGGGACGCAACCCCGAGATAAGATTTCCCCGAGATCAGATTCAAGAAGGAGGAGTCTCCTTGGCCTTCTCAACATCAGCAACACTAGACCCCTTAGGACGAATAGCATGACTATCCTCCTGAGCACCTTCGGAGGCGGCCTCCCGAGCAGCCTCTTCCACCTCGAGCTGAGCATTCCACTTATCCAGAAGCTTCGCCTCAAGAGGACCTAAGAAGCTGGTATCCAGGTCTTCGTTGTTGGCCCACATTCTGTACATGGCCTAATCAACCGCCTGGTCCTTCTTCTCCTTATACTCAGTAAGGAGACGAGCCTTCTCGCCCTCAATTATGTCAAAGGTAGCGGCCTGATCTTCTTTGAGCTTTTTATTAGCCTCTTGGAGCTGAGTGTTCTCCTTCTCAAGCTCAGCGAGTCTGGCATTCTCTTTCTCGAGCTCCGCAAGCCTAGTGTTCAGCTTCTCAAGCTCGGACGCTTTGGCCTTAAGCTCCTCTGCTCCTGCCTCAAGCTTTTCATTCACCGTCTTCAGGTCGTCACTCGCTTTGAGTTGAAGATCCTTTGCCTCCTGAGCATAAGACTTGCTCGGGTGGATCTCGTTGCTCAACCTATAGTTGAGTTGGGAAGTAAAGGCAAGAGACTGAAAAGAAAAAATCGTCACTAACATCAAGACTGTATAAATATAACCAAAAGTAGAAGAAAACTCACCGCGGTAGCGAGCTCGATGCTCTTCTCATAAAGGGAAGTGCAGTCTCGGGCATTGTTCAAAACTTGCCATTGAGGAGCTTCGAGACTGTTGAAGCTCTGGCCGATCCGGGACATAACATCTGAACACAGCATGGACCCATGGGTTCCAGCCGCGTTGTCAATTACATACTCCTCGACATGAGTAGAAACTGACAGCTTTTGAGCTTGAGAAGTAGAAGGCTTTCTAGGAGGTGGACCAAGGGATGGCTGGACCGCTACAGGAAGTTGGGGCTCGACCATAGTGGAGGCACCAACCTGCGAGGTCAGCGCCACTGCAGAGGCACCAACCTGCGAGGTTAGTGCCGCTGGGGGAGCACCAACCTGTGAAGTCGTCGCTGCGATGGAGCTCGTGACAGGCGGAGCAGGAGGAGGAGTTTTCTCGAACCTCCTGGGGACTTTGGTGGGCCGATCCATTTTTCGCGACCCCGCCCTGGGACGCTTGCTCCTTTTGGCGCCGCCACTCTCGATGATGTTGTCAAGGTCGGAGTCCATCTTGCCTGCGCAGTCACGCCACAATGTGAATCATAACAAAAAGAAGGAATAGTATATAAAGTGATTCAATATTGCATAGATTTACAAAGTAATGATAGGAGAAACCTAACTAAACTCCCCCCCGAGCTCGAGCTCGGGGACCATGAAATTCCCCCATCTTCAGAAGAGGCGGGGGGAGTACCTTCCCTATAGCTGGACGTTAACCTCGAAAGGTCCCTATAATCATTGTTCCTATACTGGACGGCTATCCCGTCCCACACCTCGTTCAGACTGTACATGGTGTCATACTTCCCGAACCAACTATCAAACCTATGAACTCGGTCATCTACCCAAGTCCATATGTAGAAGTGGTCCCTATCATCCGGGCATAAAACTAACCTATCGGGTTTGTGTTTTAATAAGGTGGGGGACCGCATTCTCGAGCTAAGGATGACTTTACCTTCTTCATCCGAGTCTGAGCTCGAGGCTTCATTGTTAGCCTCGTTCCCCGATGGCGGGCTCCTTCGGTGAGCTGGAGGTGGAGGCCTCACCTCTCTCCTTGGAGGGAGGATGCCTGTGGGCAAAGGCACCTGCTCCCAATGATCATACTTTTTATTGGACCAGTCCGAGGTGGACTGGCCATCTCCCAAAAGCCCGCAAGCTTGGAGCTTACTCTCATGTAAGAGGTATGAGAGGGACCTCCTGCCGTAAGGGAGTTGGAGCAGAGTCTCTCTATGCTCCTTCATTGCGTCGTCGGGAGTAGGACGGTGAAAATTGGCTGGAAAATAAGACACATTTCAACTAAGTACGGATTTATAAATAAAATCCCGAGCACAGAGATAAAGAAGGTTAGAATACTTACGAATCCGTCTGAATGAGTAGCATCGAGATGGGGACAAGCCATCTGTCCAGAAGAAGGCTTTCTTAAAATCAGGTGGATGATTAGGAAGATCCTCAAACACCTTTTTCGCTTTGGGGTAGCTCGAAAGATAGTAAAAGCCATCTCCTCCCCGAGCTCGGGAGGGGTTGCTTTTCAGACAGAAGAGGTATAGAATCTCTTGTCGTGAAGGTCCTTCCCACTTCAGCTCGTGGTATAGCGACCTCAGGGCAGACAGAACCCTGTAAGAATTGGTGTTGAGCTGGAATGGAGCCAGCCCAACAAAATCTATGAAGTCCTTGAAAAATGACTTCAAAGGCAGTAACGCTCCTGCCTTCATATGCTCTTGGCTCCAGGCCGCATACCTCAGCTTGGGATTTTCATCTCCCGGGGCGCGGCAGCTTCGCTCACTGGGGGTAGGAGCTTGACACCTTAGGGTGCCTAACAGCCTAAGGCCATGGAGAGCCAGGATATCAGTTATCTAGCCTAGTGAGGTAACCGAGCTCCAGTAGTGCTCGACTTCGAAGAACTCCCTCCTTGGTTGCGAGGTAGAAGGCTCCCCCATGAGCGAGAATTGGAGCTCTCCCGGGCTATAAGCAACGGTCACTTTTAATTTAGGGTCGAGGGGAATCGGCCTGGGTCCAGAATCAGGTTCTGGATAAAGAGCCTCCTGAAGGGTTCTCCTTTTCCTCTCTATAACCTCGTCTATTTGGCGGCGATAATGAGCTCGAATCTCCTCCTGATCGCGCGTGAGATCGTACTCGTGAATCAGACGTTGATTCCGAGCAAACAGCGACTCCGGGCTCGGGGTTTTTGGCGAGTAAGGGATTGCCAGCAACGACCCCCACCGTCTTTCCAGATTATGTGACATCTAGCGAGAAAGAAAAAATGGTGAGAGCCATGCATGCAAGGGTTCAAGAATTACGAGCTTGACAGGATGAGCTCGAAGAATGCTTAAGAATGCAACGAGCTCGAAACTAAGACTCCGATTGAGAGTCAGAGCGTGTATTCCATGAGAAAAAGGAGGAGAGTGGACAAATTTTTTTGAAAATCCTAAAAATCAAGGGAAAAAGAGTGTCGGTTATCCAGAAAAGGTAATCTTGGGTATCGTGCGTTCTTTAAAACCAAGGTTTTATACCCGATATCTTGGTGTGCAAGATATGTCTTTTAAAATTTTGAAACCCAGAAAAAAGAGACCTTGTTCTACACAAAAACTGGATTTGAAACCAGAGATTTAAACCTAGTATGGGAACGTAAACATAGAAGTCTATCGATCAAAAATTTCCTAGCATATCATACTAAGGAAATATATTAGTGCACTCCCAGAAATAACAAGAACAATATGGACAGAAACCGGCATAAGGGAAAATAAAAATTGGACACTTACACAATAATGGTGATTGCAGAGAAATCGTTGACTGAAGGAGAGGCTGCAGATATGAGCTCACGGTCTCGAACAAACTGGCGGTCCTCTGTTTTTTCGGTTGAGAAAACATGCACAAGCAAGAAATTCTCAGGGATAGTCTCTGGTTTTGCTCTTTTCTTTCTTCTGATGAGCGAAAAATAAAAGGAAGACGATGAGTGGGGTCTTATATATATAGATGGAAAAAGGGGATTAATCTAAGCCATTGAACAATGCCCTTGCAAAATCCAACGGATAGGGATTAATGATAAGATGGTACCATAAAGGTGGCAGGCGAACGATCGTGGGCAGATTTCCAAGGTACTCAAGTACCCTGAATGGGCAATACCCAACTGACACGTGTCCATTTTCAAGCATGTGATGATGCGGTTCCCGAAGAAAGTAGTTCAAAAGTTTCCTTCTCATAGGATTCGAACAAATACTTTTGAGGGGGCAAGATGTTACACCCAGATTTCGAGCCATGAAAATTGTGACCACGAAAGCTGGATTCATAAGGAATGAATTCGTAAAGCCTAGAATATGTCCGAGATCTAAACATCGAGCCTGCGAAGCAGAGATGACTTCAAAGATGATAGCCTCGAAATCCTCACAAGCTCGAAAGAAAGACCCCGGGGTACATCTGTTCTCGGGATGGCCTCAGATCAGGACACCGAGCCTGACGCGCGTATGAGCTCGAAGTCATATAGCCTCGGGAAGATGCTATAGCTCGAAACTCAATAAGAAACCTGGGTGAATGGGGCCTTGGTGATATAGGATAATAACTTTGAATATCCTAGTGAATCACCAATAACAGACGCGGTCCACATTTATTACTAAAAATCCCCTATAATCAAGGGATATTATTTGTTCAGTTATACGACCCCTGATCTTCAGGGGACGTTTCCTTGTATATCAGATTGCAGGCTTTTAATGCCATTTAATTTATTTGCATATACAGAATAACTTCCTAAAATATGTGGGATAGTATTATGAAATCTTCTCTATAAATAGAGAGGTCATGCACCATTGTAAGGGACCGATTTTTTGTGATCTTGAGAGAAAACTCTGGAGAATCATCCTTGAAGAATTTTCAGAGGTCCTCTTAAGTTTAATAACAAAGACTCGTGGACTAGGCAGATTTAACTGCTGAACCACGTAAAAATCTCGTTTGTATTGTCATATTTTTATTGGCCATTACTGATTATTGTTTTCTTGCTCTTCTTTCACTGTTGACGAAAAACGGTGTCAACATCATGTACCACCAATGCCTCAATTTATAAAAGATTAAGACAAATCCTTTCATTTAACCAAATTACCTAGCATGTTCTTAATATGCATGGGTGACACAAAAATAAAAACAACTCATCATGCATTACACCCTATAGGCCGAAACCCCTTGAATCACAATTCCCACATATTAAGAACATACCCAGACTCATAAGCATGTTTACCAAATTTTACATGAACATATGAACCCTAACAAAATATAAGACCACATAATCCCTACATGCTTTCTATGAGTAAGATGAAATAATGATTCAACAACAACAATATCCTTGCATATTCCTAAGATATAATAATCAATCATCAAAACATATAGTAGACAAGGTCAAAAACCCAATCCAAGCATTCATCTTAGAAAATAATAACATCAATATTACATTGAGAACATACTTCGTAGCTTAGAAATCTAAGATAGCCCCTAGACAATATTCATGCTCAAAACACAAGATGCCTTAGTCATAACTAAAGAAATTCCTAGTGTTTCTAACATATATATGTGACACAAAATCAAACCACACACAATATACATCAAACCCTATCAAAACACAATATCACATAAAATCAAAGCCCACACGCCTAGGCCAAATCTTTCATGCATCCAACAACACAATCTTTCAACCTAAGATCAAAAGAGAAGCAAAAATCAATACACCATCATTCATATAACCCAAGAAAACATTAACAATAGGGCTATAGTTCCATTTCCTCTCTTGATTGTAGAATCAAGAACACAAAAGGTGACCAATACCTAAAACTATAATCACCGCTTGCTCAAGCCCAGGGTTTCGAAATCCCCATGAAGAGAAAAACAACAACCATCCAAGAAAAAACAAAGGTCTTAGTCATCAAGAAAAGAAAAACAAAGGTCTTAGTCATCAAGAAAAGAAAAACAAAATGGGGTAGAGAATCAAATCACAAGGAGGAACAAGAACACAAACCTAGATTTTCAAAACCTTCTTCTTCCTCCTCTCATTCTTCCTTTCTCTACTAAGTCGTCCACTCTCTCTCTCCTTCTCTCACTAGGCCGATGGAACCAAGAGCATACTGCTCTCTATTTTTCTTTCTTTCCCTTTTATCTAACGCAGGGCAATAACTAGTCTCAATGGAAAAATGGGTAAGTTTCCTCTTTTTGTTTATTTTCATTTATCTTAATTTTTATTTTATTGAACAAAATAAATGTGAATAAAATCTTCCCTTTCCCACCTAGTGCCGTCCACACTCCTCTTCTTCCCTTTATTTATTTTTTTCTTTTTAATTAACTAAAATAATTCTAATTAAAGGAAATAAAAGTGTGTAGAAAATTCTATGCAAGTGCACCATGCAACCATGCACATGCACACACTTAATTACTAGGGTTCATCGCTACCTACCATGCACCTTGGTGTATTCAACCAAAACTCATTTATTCACAAATTAAATTAATAAATAAACAAAAAAATTAGCAATTAAATTCAAACAATTTCTACCAACAATTCTAACGAAAAAAAAATCACAACACTTAACAATTAAATAAACAAAGCACAAAATTAATACAAAAAAATGGTGTGCTACATGTAGTCTATCAAGTGTCCTTGATTTTTTTTGTATAAAATCAACGATCTTCCAATCTAGCAATCTGAAAGATCTATTCCAGACCAATCCTCAAACACACAAGGACGTGTGTGGGCACGTAGGATTCAAAAGGTTGATTTACGTGACTCTCTATATGTAGTCAACACATGAGATCTCGATAGGTTTGACTGAGAGAAGGTTTAGAATAGTTTTCAGGTTTTTAGAAAACTATCGCTTTAGAGAGAGAGAGAGAGATTCTATATTTTTATTCTCAAATAAATAAATAAATAAAACTTATTCCAAAAGACACATACTATCAGACTTATATAAAGATATTTAATCAATCTTTAAGAAAATATATTTATCCCAACATAAATATCAGTTAATTCAAAATTAACTTTATCTTAAAATATCAGTTTTGAATTAAATAAATAAATATCATATTGTAAATAAGATATTATTATTCTCTCTCTTCATATTAATCCAAACAAGATTAATATTAATTTTAACATATATTTTTTCAAAATAAAAACTACATTGTTAAATAGTTAATTAATTCACAATTAATCAATTACCCATAATTGTCACATAATAATTTCCTTGCCCTGGAAAATTAATTCCTTTGCAATTTAGTCCTTTCTCTTTACAAATCTTTCTTTTGACATCCTTACCCTTGACAGTGTAGGACATAGGTGATTTGAGGACCATGTGTAATTACCTTCAAAACATACAAGACCAAATCATGCAGGAATTTAAAACTTTTTTACTTTTAACTCATTGTATCAAAAATCCATATAAATTTTTTTTTAAAAGATAGTGTGCGCACACTTTTAGTTTAGCAAACAGAATTACAACTACTCTTTTATAGAGTTAAAGGAAAAAAATGTCATAAAAGAAATAACAAGCTCCCAGCGTTTCTTTTCAAAATGGTGTTCCATCAAAAACCTCCCCAGGTCAAGGCACATGTACATATCCACAAGTAGACTACGGCGCTCACTGCTCCACTTTTCTTTTGCACTTACCTACAACATGAAAGAACTAGGTAAGAGAAAACGCTTAGTAAAAATAACCTTGCTCACAAATATACTAAACCCAGTAACGGGTTTCCCTAAAGTAGTTATCACTATCGATCATTAGGGTATTGGATAAATCCCAAGCCTATCATACAATTCTCAAACAATAGCCAAATTAGAATCAAATACTTTGATTGTACCTAGCAAACAACGTTACACATATCATGATAACCTGCACTCAGAAAATCTCAGAACATTCGAGATATCTAACATATATCATAACTAATTAATGAATCAACAGCAAGGGATCTTGGTCTAATGCCGGTTCCAGCATTTATGTCCTGGCTCTAACCCGGACCACATTACCATTTTCCTGGCTCCAACCTGGACCACATTACCATTGCCCTGGCTCCAACCAGGACTATATTACCATTGTCCTGGCTTCAACCTGCACTATATACTTACCATGTCCTAGCTCCAACCCAGACTATATACTTACCGTGTCCTGGCTCTAACCCAGACTATTTTACATTAGGGTTCTGGCTCAAACCCGAACCTACTTATCATTTAGCCGTAGAATGCCAAAGCATTGCAAGAGTAGGCATTAAGAAGACATTGGTCTTAATGTCCCAAACAAAACTAGTGTATTCTACTTCAACAAGCACACACTAGTATATTCATGTTGTAGCCAAGAAAGCGAAAGGATAACTTACTTGGAGTCCTTAGCTCCCAGCTGGATCTTTAACATCGCTATTCATTTTCCCTTTGGCGGTTACTGTAATTAATATAGTGTACTCGAATTAAACTATGGCATATTTTTATAGCTAATATTCTATGATAGCTACAAGCAATATAGCTCTCTAAGAGACTCTATACTATAGCCTCTTATACACCTTACAATGTATAAGGTCGAATTTCTTTTAGTCTTTACAGAATCATGATAAAATCGGCCTCACCGCAACACGCTCTCCATGCCGTGCATCTTAATATTCTCTAACTAAATAACTCTCTTATCGGATAACTCATATTTTGGTTTTTGGAAAAAGGAGTTATACTCAGCTCCTATCATAGAAAAATACCAACTTGTCGTCCTCTCACGAAAGTTTACCGTTTTCTATCATTTACCAAAATACCACTTTTTGACCCTTTACAAATAATATATGAAAATGTTATCCTATTCTCTTATGGATTCTACAAAAATCAAACTCCCATTCTTACCATTTTTATCCATAACATAGGATCTCTTTTTACGTTATTTTTTAAAAGAAGAGTAATTGGACCACTACAAGAAAAAAATGCTTTTAATAACACTGAAAATGTGTTATCAAAACATACCATAACACTTTTTGATGTGTTAAGACCGACTATGTTATCGTAGGTCAAGGTACTTTACATAACACTTTATCATTGTTATACAGATGTGTTATTATACTGTCAACGATAACACAATTTCTGTGTTATTTTAATAAATAGATAAGTGTTTAATTATGTTATTTATAGTCGATTATATAACACATTTCAATACTTATAAATTTGTGTTATACTACACTTTAGTGTAACACTTTTTTTGTGTTATACTACACTTTAGTACAACACATGTGTTATATTAGCCTAGAGAAACATAATATTTTTTTACTTACACAAAACTAGGAAAACAAATATGAAAGTTGAAGCCAAATAAGGTAACATAAATAGATTTTTATTAATTACTCAAATGCAATTACAATATTTAGTCTACTAGTCTAGGCTTAAGAAATCATATTACAACATAATTTATGCCCAATTCAGATTCCTTTATCACTAAATACAAAACAAGAAATGTAAACAAAAATTAGTGAAATACATTCTTCCATTCTAAAGGCCTCAACTACAAATGTTGTCAAGAATTGCTCCAAAGAAATCATCTCAATACACCTGCACATTGTAAAAAAAAAGTCCTTTTATTATTAAGAACATAAGACTTAAGCTAGTTTCCACCTGTAAGCATATAAAGTTTAAATTAAATTTGTAATAACTCCAAAACTTGACGAAACAACAGGGTATAGCAAGATTTACTACCATGCAAAACAATGACTGAAGCAACAAAACATGCAACTTAAAACAATAAGCTAAGAGATGAGCGAAGAGAAAATTCCACTGTCAAACAGAGTACTCTATCAATACCTAAAACTTAATGAAAATGAAAGAAACATTCAGCAGCATAATTCTAAAGCACAAAAGAAGACTTTCTTCTTTATACCTTGACAAGGGCTGATGAAAGTCATCTTTTTGTTGGTAGTTCGTCTTCTAACATGGTCATATCAGCCTATTAAGAAAGAAAAATCTAAGCATATGAATTTTAAACAAAACAAACAGTTAAATTCAGAAATGAAAGTGAATGAGAAAATCAGAGAGGATAAAGAATGAATGAACTGAACTTTATTGAAATATATAGAAGTGTTAAATAGAAAATGAGAATACATCACTTATAATGAGCTAAAATTAGAGTAAGACTAACAGATTCATAGAAAACCATAACAGATCTAGCAGCTACCACTTAATAGATAAAATTTGTAGTAATAAAAGTACTACAATCTTTCCATTAATCATTTATAGTGTGCACAAGGGAAATAAAAAGCCCACCTGTTCAGATGATGTTAGAATGCCCTGTATAAAGCCCTAATAGTATATCCATGGAGATCAGAAGCATTGCTTGTCTCAACAATAAGGGCAGGCCATACATTCATAGCACTACACCTGTTCCTAATAGTCCAAACTAAAGAATTCAAAGTCTGTCACAAGTATCTATTATCAACAAAAAAAAATCCAATTTAAATTCAGTAGTTATCAAATGTTTTCACTGCCATAATCACAGCTACCACTAAAGCAGAAGATCATATTGACATAAGTAAGTTCATACAACAGAGTCGAAGCTTAGTCATCACTAGGATTACCTTGCTTTCTTGTGAACCTCTTGTATTAACTATATAAATGCATTATAATCACTTAGTCATCACTAGGATTACAATAACCACTCTCAAACATACTTAATAAATTAAACATGTTTACAATTAAAGTGTAAATAAAAGCTGCTCAAATGAATGGTTTCTCTTCAATGATTTTAATTGCTATTGCAGGATCCTTGGGTTAAAGTTTCTAAACAACAAGCCTAAAATGAATAAACTGCTTAAGTTGCACTAGACAAAACATGAATAAACAACAAGCCTAAAATGAATAAACTGCTTAAGTTGCCTAAAATGAATGAAGAAACCTAACCTCAACAGAGCATTGTCTATGAAAGATAGTTAGAGCACATGTTTAGACTCTTCATAAGAAATATCATCAAAGAATTTCATTAAGTAACAAGGCACCAGCCAAATTGAAATCAGATTTAAACAACTATTTACTAGTAAAACTTAAATTAATAAGATGCTCTGAGACTTAAGTACTCAGCTCATAGATATTTAATTAGTGGATATGCCATTAGCCAAGTTGATGAACCAGAACAAGTAATACCACCATGTTATGTTGATGGCCAAAGCTTTAAACATAGACATCCAATGTTTTTAAGCCCATCCGATCCGATCAAATCATCCAATTGGATGTTGGATTTTTGGAACCGATCCGATCCGATCCAATCATCTTGAACGAACTGATCCGATCCGATCCAATGGATGATTGGATCGGTTCGGTTCCATCCATTGGATGCATCCATTGGTTATCCATTGGATCGGATTGGATCCATCCGATCTTTTAAAACCTTTATTTAGGCTGATTTTAAAAAATATATATATTATTTCAATTATAAAAAAACTAATTACTCATCCAAATAATAAAAATATTTAATAGTAATGTTTAGTTTAGGGTTTTTTTAATCATCCCATGTGTGCAAGCCTATAGTAAGCTACAGTGAGGTATTGGATGTAATTGGATGGAAATTGGATCGGTTCGGTCGGTTTTTATTGGATGTCAGATGGTCATCCAACAACCGACCGATCCAATTTGGATTTTTAAAAATTACATCCGATCTGATCCAATAGTAATTGGACATCCATTTTTGGCAGTCGGTTTTTTTTGGATCGGTCGGTTTTTATTGGATCAGATATTTTCTGCACACCCCTAAGCTAACCCATCAATAAAAACAAAATGTACAACCAAGTTTCAGTTCAATCAAATAACACGTGAATAAGAAAAAGTACAAGGTTTTATTGTAAATCGATGATACCTCAAGACAAGTCCCCAAACAGAGTCTGAAAGGAATATTTAAATCACAAAAAGTGGTTAGGGATTTTAAAATTAGACATTTTCAAATATTCTAAATAAATAACCAGCCTATATTGACCTTCAAAACTAAGACCCTAATACATGATACATGATACAAACTTACAAACATAACAAAGGAATACTTGTCCTCTTGATCATTACTTGCATACTATACAACAAGGAAGTTATACATATCTGAGATTTTGAATTATGCATAATGTGTACCAGTAGGCTTGCAAGATTTTAAAGTGTGTATGCATATGTATAGATAATTTTTATAAGATATGAAAGTTCCTGAAGTAAATTGACAGGGAAATTTACAAATAATCACACCAACCCAACACACTTTTATCTTAACTATTTTAACAGACTTCAAATGTAACATTAAAAAAAACAGCAAGTGCATCAGATGAGGTCTAGACTTAACAAAGCAGCAATGTGTACTACTAGGAAGGATGAAGCAATGTGTTAAAGAAAATACAAGTATACCAATAAATCATCATCCAAACTGATTTGCCAAAATAAATAAGTCTAAAAACAACTCCTTAGTAATTTGCCTCAACTTTATGACATTGTAAACTGTACCATCCCAAGGCTAAAAAAACTCAAAAATAGTAATGCTATTTTTGTAAAAGTATACCAATATTTTAATCAAACTGATTTCTTGACTCTTCCTTTTGATAGAAAATTATACACAGGAACAATGTTAGAATAAACAATCTTTAAACTTTCCTAGTTTTTCTATCTCTGTAATGACTAAAAGGAAAGCAAAGCTCTTAAAAAATATCCCTCAGAATATGAGCCATGAAAATGGCTACTACTAGTTCTATAAAGCTATAATCAAAATCAAATCATGCATTGGCATGATGACACTACTAGAATCAGAGTCAAATTATACATTGGTATGATTTAAGTTATGAGACTCAAATATCAAGAGTGTTGGTGATCAAATTCAGTGTTTACTATAAAAAAAAATGCTCAACCCAAATCTCCAACTATAACCAAAAGGGTATCCAAAATATGTGATTCCCTAAAATATCACAACAACAGTGAATTAAATTTTCCTTTCATTTTAAACACATCTCTCAGCAACCAAACTATAGAAAGAAAGATTTTATGTTTAAAAGGAGCAACATATCAATTCAGTTGTGATTTGAAAGAAAAAAAAATCTATCTACATCTTCATTAACGACACTCAAGGAAGACAAACAACAACAAAAATATAACCTAATTTAAATCAAACACAATGATCTAAGTTAAATTCTTATATATGTTTGCTTGTTTGTTCTTCAGCTCATGATTGTTCTTGGAGGATCACTTGACTTTATCATAGGGACAACTATAAGTTGGAGATCATTTGCTCTAACTTGTAAATAGTTATTACAATTACATATTTTATTTCTTTTCCTATATCACTATATATGTGTATGTTATGTGATTGAACTGAATTTTTCAAAGAAACATACAAGAATTTAAGGGACTGACTTCTGAGTTTTTTTATTTTTTTTTTATATTTTTATCTGAAGGACTTGTTCCTTGCATTGTCAAACATATCCTTGCTGCTCCCCACCCTATCTCACTCTTTCCTATTTATTTTATTTAAAATAATTCAAAATTGAAACAGAATCAGAAAAGAGCCAGAATCAGAATTCACTAGGGCAAAGGCAGAAAAACTAATCCAAGAACTTAACCATCTTGAAGTTCAGATACAAAAACACTAGACATACAAGTAAGCACTTTAAATCGCCAATCCTATTTGCTTATAATGTCTATATAGCTAGTACTAATGTAAGTAACCTCATTTGACTTAGAAAACAAAGAAGATTGTCTAGGTTCTACAACAGGTTTCTTATGCCTGCAGATTCTTTCCCATAATGTTGTTGAATTGGCATGACTCTTCAACATTGGAACAATAATTGTTTAGACTAAAATAAACAGAGTTGAACCCTTCACTAATTGATTTATATTGCTTACTATTTTCTTCCAGCACCCAATTCATTGGTTAAAGCACCACCAGCTAAGTGTCCTAGATGCCTTACCTGAAATAATGGAAAAAGAGATACCTAAACTTCACAACTACAAAAAGCATGACTGAAAATGAAAATGTATACTGACCTTGGGCTCAGATCGTTACTTTGTTGGATCCATACTTTGTACTTCTAGAGATTTGAGCCATAAATACATGTTTGCAACTTGATCTTTAATCATTTCCTGAGGCAGAAAATAATAATAAAAGAAATAGTATTAAGGAACAGAATGAAACATCTCTGAATAATAAAAAAAAAGGATAGGTAAAAACTGCAAGCAATTTTCATTTAGTTACTATATTATGATTAATATGTACTCTCAGAAAATTATGTTTGTCTATAAGATGGATGCATGTATTTATGTGTTTATTCAACTAAGCCTCAATCAACGAAACTTAAACGAGTACTCTACCTGGACAAACCCATATAAGCCAGGAATGGACATAGCATTTGCACCAAGTACTTTTAATCCAAAGTCAACATGTGGCTGCAAAAAACATTAGAGACAATAATGAAAGAAGGAAATAAAAGGTCAAGCAAGAAACTAGAATACACTGAAGCCATATATTATATCAACTCAATGGCTAAGAAACAAAATAAAAAACTCAAAAAAAACTGAGTTGAGTACATACCATGTTGAGTAATTGGAGATAAGCACTTGGGCATTATCAAATGAGAACGACAGGTTTCAATAATTTCATAAATTTCCTGCATATGGAAGCAAATTTTCAATTATCAAATGGCCAAATCAGATAATAGAACATGTATAAATCAAATCTAAATAAAAAAAATCTAGTTTAACTAAGATCTTTTGGTTAAATTTCTTATAAAGATAGTGAAAATGAACAAACTAAGAATATACACAAGTTCAAAATAGCAAGCAAGATTAGGAGCAACAACAAGAACAGAGAGAATGTGAACCAATGAAACAACACGATCTAATGTAAAACACATACAGCAGGGGAAAAATTAAAGAAGTTAATGTTAGTATGAAATTTTGTAAAGATCCAAGCTTTTTTTGATTGGTCGACTTCAGTTAGCATTTCCATCATATTATGTCATTATGATGTATAAATTTAATAGCAGCTCCTCGAAGCTTCACTAGTTCATGTAGAACAGTTTTCACCATGCGCAATGGCTTGTCATCAGCACCAGCACTGAATAGTTTTTATACATTGCAAGAGAGAAGAAACCAATTATTATGCAATCACAAATTGTAACTATCAGTCATAGTAGTAGATTGTATGTTATTCCAAATAAAATAAAAGAAAAAAGCATACCGTCTTCTAATTTCTTCCATCCCCAAGTCTTGCAGATACAAATGGATGCTTTGAAGGATGCGGTCAAGGTCGACTTCATAAATAGTGCTTTGAAGAACCTATGAGAAGCAGGCAAGCCAAGTTGTAAAATATGTCAGATTACCCATTGAAACAGAAGATAACAAAAAAAAACTTTAGAGAAAAGGTAAAAAAAATAGCTAAAACAAGAAGTTACCTTTGTAAGTTTTGTCAAACATTTCACAACCAGATCAGAGAACTTCTGATAGCAAATGTCTCATTTGATGCAGGTGAGGGCCACCTTGAAGGATCTAATGGACGTAAGAGATTGATGAGAACAACAAAGGATGAAGTTCGATCTGCATTATCCTGTAAAGTTGAATAACAAATCAGACTAAAATAAGACATGCGAGTCAGGATAAGAATAAATGGAAAAAAGAAGAGGGAAGAAATGAAATGGCAAGTCTTAACTAGAAAATTTAGCATCAGAACACTCAAAGCTTTTAAAAGCTGGCTGCCATCATCGATATGTGGAACTCTCTCATCCAACAACCATAGAAGGAGCTTAGTAATTAGACTATCAAGAGTGCTTTCCTTGATAGCATAAGCCAGTCTCTTGTTTTGAAATGTCTAAAACTCAATTAGAATTTTACATCAACTAGTTAGGTTTATAGTAAGGTATATAAAAAAATGGAAAAATAGAGTACAGTGTTAGCATTAAGACATTCAACAACAACATAAACCAAACTTACCTGCATGAGGGTGTTGAGAACATATTTACAAGATCTAGATAATGCTCCTGTCAAGCTGAAATCAAAGGTCTTGGCAACCTATTTTATGGGAAAAAGTTCATAATCAAAGCCTAAATAATGCCAAAAAAAAAAAAAACAAAACCCAGAAACAAAAAATAAAGTACAGGGAAGGACAGAGTAAAGCGCTACCTTGTTTGCAAGGCATGAAACAAGTCTGTCTGCATCTTTAATAAGTTCATCCATTGCATTGCCTTCTGGATCATTAGTGGCTTGTGTCAGCTCATGACACACGACTTTCATTCCTTCAACAGACTGCAAAAAGGCACACAAATATTAAAACTTTTTTAATTTTGGAAAAATAAAAATAACAAAGAAGAAGAAGAGAAAAAGAGAAAAAGGAACAATAAACAATAAACAAAGTTGCTCTACCCTACAAACACAAACGAAAGCCTTCATATCAAATAAAATGTATAGCAATGAGGCCAGACATTTGAATTATTAAATCAGACCAAAATGTAAGAATTACTCTTTTTTAACCAGAATAATAGATGAAAGGAGAATATAAGGGGAAGGGGAATAATAGCTGCAAGAATTACTCTTTTTTTAACCAGAATAATTGCTAATAGCCTTAGCAATTAGCCACAAGACCCACTAACCATACTCTTTATTTTTTATACATACATATATTATATTTACTTATCACTTAGTTTTTCCATGTAATAACTGAAAATTCTCCCATTGGCTTTCCGATAAATCAAAAATAAAAACCTAAAGCTTATCCTTACAAAACACAAGGCTTATTAACTGTAAGAGACAAGCTAGAGTTTTCTCATAACTAATATTTCTTCTAATATAAAAGTACATATAAACCACAAGTACCTGCTCAGGAGAACCAAAAGAAATAATATCCAAAGCTTCATTCCAATCAGTGGGGCCATTGGTACCAGCAAGAACACGGGGCATAAGTGTTGGAAAAAGCTTATACAGGATCTTTATTTATTTTCATGTAATTCTAATATTAAACAAATTAATACGAGATAGCCTAAAACATGTTTCTAAAATTGAATTCAAAGAGAAACAAATAATATAATACTTACAGTATACGCAGCGGAATTAAGAGTCCTTCCTTCAGTTTCTCTAACTCTTGTATCCTTTCTGTCGCAGAGTATTATCAAGAAACTGAACCGATGTTCTATTTTCTTCACGATCTTCCAATGTATCCTTAGAACCACCTAGAATAGTGTGGGCAATTCTCAACACATGAGATAGATATAGAGAGAAGAAGAGAAAATAACAAAGTGGCTTAGAAAAGGACTTGTGTTTAGAGAGAATATAAAACTATCATAAAATCTGACTTGTGACTTATCTGCCGTCTCAGAAATCTTCTCTCTAAGCACTCCTTTTATAGACTCAATTAGGCCATTTAATTTAATTAAAAAATCATCAAAATAACAGCCATTTTGAAGCCCTAGGTCGAAATTATCATGGGCTATAGGCCCGTGAAATTTCCCATTTGATTATAAGCCCATTGGACTTAAAATCAAGGCCTGTATTATTTTCTATTGATTTAATTAATTAAATAATTATTTAAATCCTTTATCAAATTAATTATTTATAATTTAAACCTTGATTTAAATTTATTTATTAATTTAGATATCAATTTATCTTAATTAATAAATCTGCCATAAATTCTCTTTTCTTCTCAAAATTACACAACTCTGTGAAACTATCCAAAATTGACCTAGTCAACTTTGATAATTCTAATTGATAATTAAATCAATTAATTGAGAATATCTAGATGATTTTATCCAAGGTACAATGGGGACCATGGGCCTATGAAATCAAGCTCCAATAAGTTATCATAAATCTAACAAATAAATTTACTAACTTATTAATTCCTCGTGACTCCACTATAGACTTGGAATTGCACTCTTGAATTCATAGAACACTCTATAACAAATATAGATACGCTATTAATTATCCATTGTTACAACCATAATTTTCACTCAATCCTCTATAGACGGTCTACAATGAGATAGGACTAAAATACCGTTTTACCCCTCATTGTATTTTATCCTTAAAACACTTAGTTCCTTGTAAATGATATTTCAGTAAACTAATTTAATTACTGAAATGAGATCTCTATCATTTAACACCTTGAACCAAACTAAAAGGAAACCATCGTTTCACTTCTTCATCAGAAGCTATAGATGTTCATATCTATGATTAACACTCCCACTCAATTATACTACCGAGTTCCCAAGATGTAAGTATGGGCTAGTCCGTAGGGTAAGCTGGTAACGAACAAGTCAAAGAACTCAAATAATACAATCAGTTAGAATACTAACCACTCAGAATTGAGATTGAATTGACCTATGGTCAACTATATGATATGACTAGAATAGATAATAATGGTATGTTTACTTATCTTATCAACTGTCAATATCGGTCCTGTCCGATGTAACATATACATCCGATCTTATCTACTTTGATAATGTTCTGGAAAGAACATAGCACTGTAATGTGTAAGTAGATCATATCGTAGATTGGCAAGTCAGTGTAAATCCGGTGCACTGACTAATCTTAGGACTAACTTATTTTGAACATATAATCATATTTATATTCCACTATGATTATGTCACTATAAATAAGATTAGCTATATGCTCGGGATTTAATAGAAGTTTATATTAAACAAATAATCATGAAAATAAAACATGTGAGCAAAGTGATTGACCAAGTCAAAAAATGATTTCTATTCTTTTATTGATAATAAAATGAGATTACAAAGAATTTGGGTTTTAATTAGGGCATAAAACCCCAACAATAAGTTGTCTGTCCACATGTATGTCAGCATTCCCATAGTTTTTCCTGATACCAACATCATAGAATAAAAGAAAATTAGCAATGAAGCCAACATATGTGATGGAAATGTCCGAGTAAAATTTGTATCACTTGTTAAAAAATTAAAAACAAACAATTAAATAATCACTATGCGGAGCTTCTAATACCTTGGAAGTACTGGGCCAGAGAAAGATCGTGTAACCTCTCCACTTTGCTCTGCTACATCCAATCTACAATAAATCAAAATAAATAAAAGTTCAAAGTTAGTAGTCTAATAGGCTTGTATCAAAATGACTCTCTAGATCTTGGTGACGGATTTTTTTATCTATAAAAATAAAGTAAATGTCCTCAAACAAGTTCAAAAATATTGGACGCAATGCAATGCAATGCAACAATTTGAAAACCAAATAAGTGCAGCCCAACAGCAGAAATGAAGAAGCACCAACATGACCTCTGTTTATGTCACAGCTAACTATTAAGAGACCTTCTAAACGCGTCAGCAATCAGATGTTTTTTTATTTGATATGCACGAGTGCCAAAAGAAACAAGATTGAGAAAGCTTTACAATGAGACAAACAATTCAAAGAAAAGACAGCTGAGAAAGAAACAGAAAACTACACAAAAAATTGACAGAAAATAAAATATTATACTTTATTAAAATGTTGATAATCATCATTAGAAATAATAAAAGTAACAGAGACACTACGAAAGATAAAAAAGACAAGCTAAAAAACATACCCAATTTCCCTCACAGAACGTCTCAAAGCAGCTCTGGCTTCGCCAGGCTTCCCTTCCTTCCTTTTTTCCATCTCTCGAACCTAAAAGATGCAATATCATTAGAAGGATGGAATGGATAATAGAAACAGATCATTTAATCCCAAAACAAATTTAAAAGTTTACCTTACTTTAAATTCTAAGCTCAAATATATACTAACCTTACATTTAAACCTATCATCCAGCATGCTTTTCTGAGCATCTGTTAGCTTCCCAACATACCTCAATATATCCTCACCTAATGGGGAAAAAAAGGTCATTAACAGTTAACAATAAAATATTAAAATTAAACAGATAAAATCTAATTGCATTCACTGTAAACAACAACGCAACTTACAAAATAAATTACAAACTAAGAAAACTTAGCCCCACAAAACAGGCTCAAAGAAAATGGGATGTCTCAAAGGAACAATAAATAAAAATTCAAAATCTTAAACAAGTTAGAAAATACTTTAAAATCTTAAAATCATGACATACCAAGAATCTTATATCCAGTGGCAAGAGTATTCAAAGCAGCTTTTCTAATTTCACCATCTCTTTCTGCTGTCAAGCTTGCAAAAATTTGCAAGGATTTTAACTGCCCACTAATCTGTCCAGAGAATAGATGTTAGCGTCCTCTATTTCTACCCAGTTCATCCAAAACAGGGTAAGCTTCACTCTCGAGGTTCGCCACACTGGAATCCAATTTTCCTTTTGAGATCTCCATACTGAAACAAAACAAAACAAGACAAACCAACTTTGTCAAGAAAAAAAATGTCAAAAGGACCAAACATAGAATCAAAGAAAGTTGGAAACTAAAACCATATATGATGATATCATTATGTGTGTTATACCTGTTCTCTGTTCATCTTTTCTCCTGACTTGGTAGCTTGTCTAGCATCTTCTAGAAGCGCGGGATCCTGTTCTGACCTAACTTGAGAAAAATCAAGTGTCTCATGCAGGGAAGAAGAAGGCTTGGCTGCACACAGGGACGAGGAGAAGAGCTGGCCTCCGGTGACGTCGTTCGCCTCTGGTGTCGTGTGAGGGCTTGGGCCCGCATGGTCGAAGCTTCGACGGCCTCTGAAGATCCCTAGCCGGGGTAGGTAGGGGAAATGACAAAGGTAGCGGTCTGGTGTCCACAAAGACAAAGGTGAGAGAGAAAGAGTGAAGGAGAGAGGTCTGGTGGGAGAAAGAGATCCGAGAGAGAGGAGAGAGAATGATGAGGAAAAAGGAGAAGGAATTGAAGGAAATGAATTGGCCCCAAATGAAATGAAAAAAAAAGCTAAGTGGCGGGATGGTTTTATTATTACCGCCCGTTTTTTCATAAAGTGCCCTAATATAAGTACTCTAGCATAATACTTTTTTATTAGTATTATATTCATGTGTTATGGAAATGGGTATTTGGTGTAGTGGACCCTTAACTTAAAAATGGTAAAAATCAACATTTAAATTAACTCAAGCTAATTTGGGATTGGTTAAGTCTCCAAATCCTTAGTTATCTTTACAAAGGATTATTTCTTCTCATTTCCAAAACTTTACTTCCACTATTTAATTTAAGGTTGAGAATCTCCTTTTCAAACTTTTGCCCTAAGTTGAGTTTTGGGGAAAATCCCTTAAACTATCGTTCACGTGTTCTATATCATAAGGATGGGAACTAGGTGAAAGCCTCATTTCAAAACTTATTTTAGGTTAAGAGAACTAACCTCCCAAAAATCATTTATCGTAAGGTTCGAAATTACTACCTTTCAGTTTTTCGGGCAAACTTAGAAAAATTATTTTTCTTAAATCGTGGCACATTTTTATCTAAATTTTAAAGAATTCCTTATAAACATCTTAACTAATTTCCCTCAAAATTTCATAATTTTTGGGATGGAAAAACTCTTTCAAATTTGTAAAGCAATCTGGGCAGTGCCTGCCGCCCAGAAGTTTTTCCCAGATTTTAATGTAACTTTGAAAATTTATTTCTCTTACACCATAGCCCAGTTCTTTGTAAAATTTTACAGGGATCTTTATACATGTCGAGATTAGGTTCCTTCAAAATTTCAAAATTTTTGGAATAATAAAACTCATAAAAAATTTTAAAGCAATATGGGTAGTGCTTGCTGCCCAGAAGTTTTGTTTCCATATTCTAGGGCAGTGCAAATTTTGAAAAATTACATCTCTTACACCTTAACAAATTTCCTCTAAAATTTTCAGTGACCCTTATAAATGCTTAAACTAACACCCTACCATATTTGATAGCTTTTTTATCAGCAAGACTTGTTCAAAACTCAAAACTATCTGGGCAGTGCATGCTGCACAAAATTTTCCAGATTTACTTCGAAATGCCAAAATGTTCATAACTTGGGTTTAAAAATACCTTTCCACGATTTTACAAATCCTATCATCAAGTAATCACAAAAAAATATGCAACTACATAAATATTTTTCACATACAGAGGTAGTAGAGTGCGATCTGACCCGTTGGAAACCAGATCACGAAATTTTGGCAGCATGCATTTTTACACAACCTATCATCAAGAAGCACTTCTACCATAACCCTAGACACATGCATGCATGCAAATCATCATACCACAAATAAATCTCATCCATAAACATAAAATAAGCTCAAAAATTATTGATACACCCTATACAACAAGATCTACAAGAATCACCACAAAACATAAAGAGCTCAACCGTAGATTCTACCTTTCGAAGCCCGAGCTTGAAGGTGTGTTCCTTAGCTCTTCAAAACCTTCCTTTGGTGCTATAAACTCTCAAAACCGAGCCCTAAGTCCCACATGAAGATTTTAAGAAAAGGATTAGGGTAGAAAGAAACTTAGATTAGGGACAAGAACATGCAAGCTCACAAAAACCTCTTACCTTGCTTTATTTGATCCCAATGGTGCTCAACTTGGGATCCAACTAGTAAGGCTTCTCTTGAACCCTAGAACACAAGAACAAGGCCATGCATGACTTTTAGATCATATGCATGCTCAAGGAAACTTAGGGTTTTGGGTTTGAATTAGAAGGAGAAGAATTGTAAAACGCCTTAGTCTAATTCTTTGTAAAACATTCACATATTCATAGGTTTATGAGAGAAAAGCCACTTAATATAAAATCACAGTGGGGTCTTGCTAAAAACATGCAAGTTGGGCCCAATAGTTTTAAAAAGAAAATAACAGTTTTCATGCAAAGTTTTAAAACAATCAATAGTTCAAGTCTCACTGATAAGTTTAAAAAGTCCCATAAAACATAACATTATTAAAAGAAAAATGGTGTTTTAACTGATCATTTTTCGTCCATAGGATGCCCCCACGCCATACACACCACGACGATAGAACTCCCCACATCACCACACGTGCAATAGAGAAACCTATTTGCTACCTGGTAGGGAAAGTAAGGGGTGATCTAAAAGCCCAGTAAGGAAGTACAAGCAACAAACAAGTAAAAACACAACAAAACACAATATATTCACATCAACATAATGTCACCATCATATCATAAACATCGTAACATCATCATAAACATAAACATCATAGCATCATCATAATATCATAACAAAATCATAAACATCACCAAACATCATAACATAATCATAAACAATTCCTTGTGAACATGGCCCGCTAACTTGTCCATGCCACCCTTTGAGGTAAACAGGAGTCTCTGGGTCCTTGAATAACCTCGGGGCGTTCGCCCTTGGAGTTACGTCTTCTTATCCTTAGTAACTCGGATTACATCTTCATATCCTTAGCAACCCATTTTGATGTGTCGCATTCATGACGCTAACATCCATTCATATCATACAACATTCATACAAGCCAACATATCATCACATTAAGGCATTCATAATTCATAACATTTTCATTCACACAGCAGTCTTACCATTCATAGTATAATAATCATAAATTCTATCTAACTTCCTTACCTCAGGTCCGAGCTAAGTAAAACCACAACTTCTCAACGAGCCTATACCATAATCAAAACGACATTCCTTAGCTTCACATAATTACTATTTTGCCCTCTCATATAACTCATGTGTGCATGGGCCATGCACACATGGTAGGAGTTACACACAACATACAAATATGCTTAATTACACATAAGGTCATAAAAGAGTAATGCTCATTCTACCCATATTGCACGCATGATCTTTCTATAAAAACTACATGGTTGCATAATAGACATAAGTTTGGACATAAAAGTGAATTTGCATGCAACATGCATACGTGGGAACGTTGCGTAAATGTGGCGTTTAAAACAATAATTCCATGCGTCTTACTTCTATCGTTTTAAAAATAATAGACTTGTAGCATGTTTTGTTTACCATTGTTTATCTTCTTAAAATTACTAGGTTGATTAAATCTCCCAAGACATTCTTTTTATTTCATAAAAACAATTTTATTTAGCCATTAAAATATATAAAATACCCATTTATTTTTTTTTAAATTACAAAGAAAAGCAAAGGCTTGGAAATTATTTTAAAAAAGAAAATACCTATGATTATCATGTCTCCTTGGAAAATAACAATTTACTTAAGTTAATAGAATTACATAATTAATGTGAGCAAAATAATAATTTTAAGTGTGGGAAAAATATATTTTGCTCAGTTGCCGATCTTGAATCGGAGACGGAGGGATCGCAGAATCACCATCATAAACCACTTCTGTTATCGTTTCTTCTAGCACTGTTTCATCAGCTGTTATCGTTTCTGCTATTAGATTTAAACCTTCCGAAGACAACACACCACTAGCTTTCTCCTTCTCAGTATTCTGAATGCTACTGGAATCATGCTCAGACAATCGAGGTGCAGACTTTCGGACCACACGCTTCTTCTTCGCCATGGACTGGGCTCGGGTAGTAGAAGATGAGGAGGATGCTAGTGAAGGTCAGGAGACACTACATGATTCAGCACGTAAGCATTGGAATTCTTTTGCGAAGGAAAATCGATTTGCTCGTGATCCTCATCTCACTTATCAGGAACCTATGTTTAAGAATGGCATTAAAATTGCTCAAGTTGACCCCGAGGAGGTGCGATTTCAAGCAGCGAACTGGAGCTCTGCTGTAATATGTATGGTTCTAGGAGCGAACCCTCCTATGGCGGTGTTTGAGGGATACATCAAACAAATTTGGGGCCATCTTGGGATTGTGCAGATAGCTCGTATGACCATGGGGTTAACAATGGTGAAATTTAATGATGAGGCGACAATGGATCTGGTTTTAGAGAATGGAGTTCTTCAGTTTGATAGAAAGCCAGTTATAGTTAGACCCTGGTCTTCAGATCTTAATGCGGTGAAGCTAATCCGTTCTGTTCCGTTATGGATTCGGCTTCACGATTCAGGTCTTCAATACTGGGGGAACAAATGCTTAAGTGCTCTGGTTAGTACTATTGGGAAGCCACTTATGGTGGACCAGTATACTAGGGATCGAATCTAGATTCAATTCGCTCGGGTTTTGGTAGAAATGGACATCACGGATGAGCCACCAAGAGTGATTCAATATCTAAATGAAAAGGGTCAATTGGTGGAGCAGGGGATAGACTACGAATGGTTGCCTGTGAAATGTAAATCGTGTATGGGTTATGGACATTTAATGGCTGACTGTAGGAAAGGGGATGCTGTGAAGAAAGAGAGGAACACAGAGAAGAAGGACTCTATGTCTAAACCAGAGGAACACACGCAAACACCATCCATTTATGCTCCTGTTTCTTCTCCGTTGGAACCTTCTGGTTCAGGAAAAATAGATGAGCACCCACTGCCTAATGCTGCATGGAAAACTCCTAGAAAGGCTGTTGGGTCTAGAATGAAGGATCCTGTCCCAGGTCTAAGTACAGATCGTGGCAAAGAAGTTGGGCATAGCTCTGTGAATAAATATAGTATTTTATAGGAAGAGAAGGATTCTGTGGCTGAGAAGGTTGAGTGTAGAGAACCAAAGGGTCTGGGTTTAATTTCTTCTTAATCATGGACAGTTGCAATATAGGATGTTGGAATGTTAGGGGTATGAATAACAAGGTTAAGCAAGATTCTGTGGTAGAGTTTTGCAATGTCGATAAAATAGGAGTAGGGGGTTTGTTAGAAACTAAGTTGAAAGGGAATAAAGTTCAGGAGTTGATGGATATTAAGTTTGCTAACTGGGATTTCTTTAATAGCTCATCTGTTGAAGGCATGCTCTTGATTATATGGAGAAAGAATTATGTCAGAGTTACAGTAATTGCATAATCATCTCAACATGTTCATTGTGTGGTTAAAATGGCTGGGCAAGCTACTGCTTTCTGTCTCACATTTGTTTATGGCTATAATTCCATTGAAGAGAGGAAGATTCTTTGGAATAATCTTGTGCAGCTGAAGTTTCCTGTTTCTTCTTGGATAATTCTTTTGTATTTTAACTCAGTTTTCAATGTTGATGACAGAGTTGGGGGGAATCCTATTACTCATAATGAAATGGCTGATTCTAATCACTGGTTATCTCAGGTTCACCTTGAAACTTTCAAAAGTCTTGGGTCGGTTTTCACTTGGACGAACAACCAAGCTGGTTCCAATAGAATTTACTCCAAGATTGATCACATTTTTGTCAATGAGGAGTGGCATGATCATTTTCCTAATTCAACAGCTCGTTTTAGTTGGGAAACCATATCTGATCATTGTTCTTGTGTTGTTTCAACTACTACTTCAGAGGCGATTGGGATTAAGCCATTTCGGTATTACAATTTTTGGGCTAATCATCTTGAGTTCAAGAGTTCAGTGGAGCAAAACTGGAAGAAGCCGTTATCTGCTATAGGTCTAAAAGGAGTCTACTTAAAACTGATTAGAGTTAAGCACTGCCTCAAGAAATTTAATCATGAGAAGATAGGTGATATTGGGAAGAAGTATCAGGAAGCTAAAATCTGCTACAATGAAGCTAAGTTACAGGCTCAAGCTCACCCGAGAGAAAAGAATTATCAGGAACAAGAATCTACTGCAGCTGCTAATTATTTTGCTCAAGAGAAGATGTACCATAAGTTTCTTAGACAAAGGAGTAAAATTACCTGGCTGCAGAAAGGAGATGCCAATACATCTTATTTTCATGCCTATTTGGAAGAAGAGGAAAATGGAAAACAGAATCACATCATTCTTGACAGACCAAGGTAAAGTTAATGAGCATTTTCCTGAAGTAGTTCAGCATTTTCTTACTCATTTTCGCAGCTACATGGGCAATATCAGTTCTGTCAAAACCAGATTGAATTTGGTCTGTATTGAGCAAGGACATAAGCTGTCTTTAGATGATCAACTTGGTTTGCTGAGACCTTTTTCGTATAAGGAAGTAAAACGAGCAATGTTTAGTATTCCTGACACAAAATCACCAGGACCTGATGGGTTTGGATCTGGATTTTTCAAGAAGTTATGGCCTGTTATAGGGGGGGAAATTAGTGCTGCTGTTACTAATTTTTTTGAAACAGGTCTTATGCCGCTTGAGTTGCATAATACGATGATTTCCCTCATCCCTAAACAAGAGAACTCGGCTAAAGTAGTTGACTACAGACCAATTGCGTGCTGTACAACGATATAAAAATGCATCTCAAAACTGTTGTGCTCTAGACTTGCCTCTGTACTCCTTTCTCTGGTTCACCAAAACCAGGGTGCTTTCATCCAAGGGAGGTCAATTTCTCAGAATGTGATGATTCTCCAAGATATTTTGAAGAATTATAGAAGGAAAAACACATCTCCTCGCTGCACTATCAAGATAGATATCAGTAAGGCTTATGACACTGTGGATTGGAATTTTATTGAAGATCTTCTCAATGCTTTGAACTTTCCCAGTAGGTTTGTGCAGCTGATAATGATATGTATTAAAAGCACTTCCCATTCTCTCCTTATGAATGGTAGAATTCAAGGTGGTTTTCATGGGGCTAAGGGACTTCGTCAAGGTGATCCTTTATCACCTTTGATTTTTGTTCTGATTATGGATTATCTATCGAGAAACCTTCTCCATGCTGCTCAAGACTCTAATTTCAGATATCATCCTCTTTGCAAAAGTTTGAAGCTAATCAACTTATGCTTTGCGGATGACTTGATTCTTCTTAGTAAAGGGACTAAGCAGTCCATTAAAGTTCTTAAAGAGGTCTTGGATGATTTCAGCAATACCACTGGGCTCCATATCAATGTTAATAAGTCACAAATATTCTTTGGAGGAGTTGAGACTAGGGAGAAGGAGGAGATCATTAAGGATCTTGGTCTGGGCGAAGGTGATTTCCCTTTAAAGTACCTAGGGGTGCCTTTAAGACCTACAAAATGGAAAGCTAAGGACTGTGGGATTATAATTAAAAAAATCAAAATGAGACTTCATTCTTGGGGAAGTCGGCACCTGTCATTTGCTGGCAAAGTTCAATTGATTCACTCAATTCTTCTTGGTCATCAAAACTATTGGATGAGTACTTTTATCCTACCTCAGAGTGTTTCTAAAGAGATTGAGAAACTTTGTAGAGGCTTCCTATGGGGTTTGAATGGTAATAGAAGCCGAATTCACTTGGCCTCTTGGGAGAAAGTTTGTCTTCCCAAAGCTTTTGGTGGTCTTGGGTTTAAGGAAGGGACCAAATGGAATAAAGCTATCTTAGCCAAATACATTTGGGCTATTTCTGAGAAGAGAGATTTACTTTGGGTCAAGTGGGTGAACACTGTCTATCTTAAGGGGATTTCCTTCTGGTCTTATGAGCTAAAGTTGGACTCTAGTTGGTATTGGCGCAAACTATGTCGACTTAGGCAAAATTTTTCCATGTCTGAGATTTTGAAGGCAGGTTGCTCGGGTAAGTTTTGTTCATCAGTTCTGTATAACAGCTTTCTCCCTCCTACTCAAGTTAACAACTACAGAGCTGTTTGGAGTAATCTCAATCTTCCAAAGCATCGATTTTTGCTTTGGCAAGTTGTGAATGCTCATCTCTTAACAAAGGACAACTTGAGTAAATTCCACATGGTTCTTGATTCATTTCTTTGTCCTATTTGTGGAGTTCAGCCTGAAACACACCATCACTTATTTTTTAAATGCTGCCTGTCTACACGAGTGGTGGAGTTAGTGTTTACTTGGCTGGGTTTCAGAGGGTGGCCGGTGGAGTATGATGGCTGGTTATCTTGGTTATCACTGAAAGTTTCTGGTATGGTGAGACAAATCAGTATAGCCGTTAGTGCAGCAACGTGCTATGGTCTTTGGCTGAATAGGAATAGATGTGTATTTGATGGTTGCTCCAAATCTGATACTCTGATTGCCTTAGATGTAAAAAGTATAGTGAGCTACAGATTATTAGTTAATAAAAATAGAAATTTGTCTAGACAAGAGAGAGACCTTATACATAGATTAACATGTAATTAGTGCCTTTATTTTTTTCGGTTTTGGAGGTTCAGATTGTTGTTCCTCTTGGGTCGGATTTTATTGAGTTGAGGGTGTAATTTGGTGGTTGATTAATGAAGTATTTCTTCTTGATAAAAGAAATATATATATTTTGCTTGAAATATTTTAATACTTAATTTTGCGTAACATAAATTTATATGTAAAAATTAAATAATTATTTTAAACTTATTAAACTAAACTTTTAGCCATCATTTAAAAATCACAAGTGAATTAAATTCAACATTTTTCTTAATCCAATTAAAGAAAATCATAACTTGTAAAATAACCACTCATATCATATAAAAAAAATACTGCTTTTAAATTTTACCGTAGTTTAGGATATTAATTTATTTCAAAATACTAATCAAATTCTTTTTATTGAAACACACTTTACATTTTTAAACAAAAATTCCAGCAATCAAATTTATCATTAAAATCACCATCATTATTTTTAAAAACTCATATTTTCTCAAAAATATAAAAATAAAATATGTAGGTAATTATTTACACAAAATATCATTTCAAGGCATAATTAAATTTCCCATTAAATTCCTTAAAACATCAAAACTCTTGCAAAATTTCTTTAAGCACTCAAAACATTATTCTCATCATAAACAACATCATTTTTGCACAAAAAACAACAAGCACATTAAATCATAAAATTCATTCTTTTCATTATATTCACAAAATTCATGCTTATTTATGTACAATATTCAAACACAAACCCTAGCATGCTTCTAACCTCTTTAACCATTTTAATCACACCATGAGCATACAATAATTCATCAATCACCTTGAAACTTATTCACAAGTCATGAACAAATAACCACCCTTGATCTTGTGTTAATAATACTCTCAATATATTATTACCATGCAATTATTCCAAAGAACAAAACCATCATAACTTCATACAAGATCTTGCCACAACTTATCATGATTTCTAAGATTAAATTGACATGAAACATAATAATAATAATAAAAAAAAAACCATCATACTTTGAGC